>NW_024037546.1:91757-337930 GCF_015832195.1 Motacilla alba alba
ACAAGCTGCCACCTGTGCCAACTGGGGCTGCTTTGAGAGTGCCCATGGAGCTCTGCAAACTGAGACCAGGAACGTGGGGTGGTGGGTTTTGTTTCCACGGCCAGAAGCCTTTGTCAGTACCATCTTGGCCCTCGGCCCTCAGGACCGGCTGCCTGCTGGATTTCCACAAATATCAAGATGCTGCCCAGGGACAATCTGCCACCTGTGCCAACTCGAGCCGCTTTGAGAGTGCCCATGGAGCTCTGCAAACTGAGACCAGGAACGTGGGGTGGTGGCTTTTATTTTCCCGGGCAGAAGCATTTGCAGTACCAGGTAGGCCCTGGGCCCTTAGGGGCCGGATGCCTGATGCATTTCCACGAATATCAAGATGCCGCCCAGGGACAAGCTGCCACCTGTGCCAACTCGGGCTGCTTTTAGAGTGCCCATGGAGCTCTGCAAACTGAGGCCAGGAACGTGGGCTCGTGGGTTTTATTTTCCCGGGCAGAAGCATTTGCAGTACCAGGTAGGCCCTCGGCCGTTCGGGGCTGGCTGACTGCTGCATTTCCACGAATATCAAGATGCCGCCCAGGCACAAGCTGCCACCCGTGCCAACTCGGGCTGCTTTGAGAGTGCCCATGGAGCTCTGCAAACTGGGACCAGGAACGTGGGGGTGGTGGGTTTTGTTTTTGCAGGCAGAAGCCTTTGTCCGTACTAGGTATGTCCCTGTTCCTTAGGGGTCGGCTGCCAGCTGGATTTCCACAAATATCAAGATGCCGCCCAGGGACAAGCTGCCACCTGTACCAACTCGGGCTGTGTTGAGAATGCCTATGGATCTCTGCAAACTGAGACCAGGAACGTGGGTTTGCGAAATTTGTTTCCCCGGGCAGAAGCCTTTGTCCTGTACCAGGTAGGGCCTTGTTCCTCCGGGGCAGGCTGCCAGCTGGATTTCCACGAATATCAAGATGCCGCCCAGGCGCAAGCTGCCACCTGTGCCAACTCAGGCTGCTTTGAGAGTGCCCATGGAGCTCTGCAAACTGAGACCAGGACCGTGGGGGTGGTGGCTTTTGTTTCCGCAGGCAGAAGCCATTGTCAGTAACATGTTGGCCCTCGGCCCTTCGGAGCCGGCTGCCTGCTGGATTTCCATGAATATCAAGATGCCGCCAAGGGACAATCTGCCACCCTTGCAACCTCGGGCTGCTTTGAGAGTGCCCATGGAGCTCTGCAAACTGAGACCAGGAACGTGGCCTGGTGGGTTTTATTTTCCCGGGCAGAAGCATTTGCCGTGCCAGGTAGGCCCATGGCCGTTCGGGGCTGGCCGACTGCTGGATTCCCACGAATATCAAGATGCCGCCCAGGGACAAGCTGCCACCCGTGCCAACTCAGGCTGCTTTGAGAGTGCCCATGGAGCTCTACAATCTGAGACCAGGAACGTGGGGTGCTGTGTTTTGTTTCCCCGGGCAGAAGCCTTTGTCAGTACCAGGTAGGGCCTCAGCCCGCCAGGCCAGATGCGTGCTGGATTTCCACAAATATCAAGATGCCGCCCAGGGACAAGCTGCCACCTGTGCCAACGCGGGCTGCTTTGAGATTGCCCATTGAGCTCTGCAATCTGAGACAAGGAACGTGGGTTTGCGAAATTTGTTTCCCCGGGCAGAAGCCTTTGTCATTACCAGGCAGGCCCTCGGCCCCTGTGGGCCGGCTGCCTGCTGGATTTCGACGAATTACAGGATGCTGCCCAGGCACAAGATGCCACCAGTGCCAACTTGGGCTGCTTTGAGAGTGCCCATGGAGCTCTGCAAACTGAGACCAGGAACGTGGGCTGGGGGGTTTTGTTTCCCCGGCAGAAGCATTTGCAATGCCAGGTAGGCCCTCGGCCGTTCGGGGCTGGCTGACTGCTGGATTCCCACGAATATCAAGATGCCGCCCAGGGACAAGCTGCCACCTGTGCCAACGCGGGCTGCTTTGAGATTGCCCATTGAGCTCTGCAATCTGAGACAAGGAACGCGGGTTTGCGAAATTTGTTTCCCCGGGCAGAAGCCTTTGTCATTACCAGGCAGGCCCTCGCCCCTGTGGGCCGGCTGCCTGCTGGATTTCGACGAATTACAGGATGCTGCCCAGGCACAAGATGCCACCAGTGCCAACTTGGGCTGCTTTGAGAGTGCCCATGGAGCTCTGCAAACTGAGACCAGGAACGTGGGCTGGGGGGTTTTGTTTCCCCGGGCAGAAGCATTTGCAATGCCAGGTAGGCCCTCGGCCGTTCGGGGCTGGCTGCCTGCTGGATTCCCACGAATATCAAGATGCTGCGCAGGGACAAGCTGCCACCTGTGCCAACTCGGGCTGCTTTGAGATTGCCCCTTGAGCTCTGCAAACTGAGACAAGGAACGTGGGTTTGCGAAATTTGTTTCCCCGGGAAGAAGCCTTTGTCTTTACCACGTAAGCCTTCGGACCCTGTGGGCCGGCTGCCTGCTGGATTTCCACAAATATCAAGATGCCGCCCAGGGACAAGCTGCCACCTGTACCAACTCGGGCTGCTTTGAGAGTGCCCATGGAGCTCTGCAAACTGAGACCAGGAACGTGGGGTGCTATGTAGTTTTGTTTCCCCGGGCAGAAGCCTTTGTCAGTACCAGGTAGGGCCTCGGCCCGCAAGGCCAGATGCCTGCTGGATTTCCACAAATATCAAGATGCCGCCCAGGGACAAGCTGCCACCTGTGCCAACGCGGGCTGCTTTGAGATTGCCCCTTGAGCTCTGCAAACTGAGACAAGGAACGTGGGTTTGCGAAATTTGTTTCCCCGGGCAGAAGCCTTTGACATTACCAGGTAGGCCCTCGGCCGTTCGGGGCTGGCTGCCTGCTGGATTTCGACGAATTACAAGATGCTGCCCAGGCACAAGATGCCACCAGTGCCAACTCAGGCTGCTTTGAGAGTGCCCATGGAGCTCTGCAAACTGAGACCAGGAACGTGGGCTGGGGGGGTTTTGTTTCCCCGGGCAGAAGCCTTTGTCAGTACCATCTTGGCCCTCGGCCCTCAGGACCGGCTGCCTGCTGGATTTCCACAAATATCAAGATGCTGCCCAGGGACAAGCTTCCACCTGTGCCAACTCGGGCTGCTTTGAGAGTGCCCATGGAGCTCTGCAAACTGAGACCAGGACCGTGGGGTGGGTGGCTTTTGTTTCCCCGGGCAGAAGCCATTGTCAGTACCATGTTGGCCCTCGGCCCTTCGGAGCCGGCTGCCTGCTGGATTTCGACGAATATCAAGATGCCGCCAAGGGACAATCTGCCACCCTTGCCACCTCGGGCTGCTTTTAGAGTGCCCATGGAGCTCTGCAAACTGAGACCAGGAACGTGGCCTGGTGGGTTTTATTTTCCCGGGCAGAAGCATTTGCAGTGCCAGGTAGGCCCTCGGCCGTTCGGGGCTGGCTGACGGCTGGATTTCCACGAATATCAAGATGCCGCGCAGGGACAAGCTGCCACCCGTGCCAACTCAGGCTGCTTTGAGAGTTCCCATGGAGCTCTGCAATCTGAGACCAGGAACGTGGGGTGCTGTGTTTTGTTTCCCCGGGCAGAAGCCTTTGTCAGTACCAGGTAGGGCCTCGGCCCGCAAGGCCAGATGCGTGCTGGATTTCCCCAAATATCAAGATGCCGCCCAGGGACAAGCTGCCACCTGGGCCAACGCGGGCTGCTTTGAGATTGCCCATTGAGCTCTGCAAACTGAGACAAGGAACGTGGGTTTGCGAAATTTGTTTCCCCGGGCAGAAGCCTTTGTCATTACCAGGCAGGCCCTCGGCCCCTGTGGGCCGGCTGCCTGCTGGATTTCGACGAGTTACAAGATGCTGCCCAGGCACAAGATGCCACCAGTGCCAACTTGGGCTGCTTTGAGAGTGCCCATGGAGCTCTGCAAACTGAGACCAGGAACGTGGGGTGGTGGGTTTTGTTTCCCCGGGCAGAAGCCTTTGTCAGTACCATCTTGGCCCTCGACCCTCAGGACCGCCTGCATGCTGGATTTCCACAAATATCAAGATGCTGCCCAGGGACAAGCTGCCACCTGTGCCAACTCGAGCTGCTTTAAGAGTGCCCATGGAGCTCTGCAAACTGAGACCTGGACCGTGGGGTGGTGGCTTTTGTTTCCCCGGGCAGAAGCCTTTGTCAGTACCATGTTGGCCCTCGGCCATTCGGAGCCGGCTGCCTGCTGGATTTCCACAAATATCAAGATGCCGCCAAGGGACAATCTGCCACCCTTGCCACCTCGGGCTGCTTTTAGAGTGCCCATGGAGCTCTGCAAACTGAGACCAGGAACCAGGGGTGGTGGTTTTTGTTTTCCCGGGCAGAAGCATTTGTCGGAACCAGGTAGGCCCTCGGCCTTTCAGGGCCGGCTGCCTGTTAGATTTCCACGAATATAAAGATGCCGCCAAGGGACATTCTGCCACCTGTGCCAACTCAAGCTACTTTGAGAGTGCCCATGGAGCTCTGCAATCTGAGACCAGGAACGTTGGGTTGTGCGTTTTGTCTTCCCGGGCAGAAGCATTTCTTTGTACCGCGTAGACCCTTGGCCCTTCGTGGCCGGGTACTCGCTGGATTTCCACGAATATCAAGATGCTGCCCAGGGACAAGCTGCCACCTGCATTTGCAGTACCAGGTAGGCCCTCGACCTGTTCGGGGCCGAGGAAATCTTGGATTTCCACAAATATCAAGATGCCGCCCAGGGACAAGCTGCCACCTGTACCAACTCGGGCTGTGTTGAGAATGCCTATGGATCTCTGCAAACTGAGACCAGGAACGTGGGTTTGCGAAATTTGTTTCCCCGTGCAGAAGCCTTTGTCTGTACCAGGTAGGGCCTTGTTCCTCCGGGGCAGGCTGCCAGCTGGATTTCCACCAATATCAAGATGCCACCCAGGGACAAGCTGGCACCTGTGCCAACTGGGGCTGCTTTGAGAGTGCCCATGGAGCTCTGCAAACTGAGACCAGGACCGTGGGGTGGTGGCTTTTGTTTCCCCAGGCAGAAGCCTTTGTCAGTACCAGGTAGGGCCTCGGCCCGCAGGGCCAGATGCCTGCTGGATTTCCACAAATATCAAGATGCTGCCCAGGGACAAGCTGCCACCTGTGCCAACGCGGGCTGCTTTGAGAGTGCCCATAGAGCTCTGCAAACTGAGACCAGGAACGTGGTGTGGTTGCTTTTGTTTCCCCGGGCAGAAGCCTTTGTTAGTACCATGTAGGCCCTGGGCCCTTCGGGGCCGGCTGCCCGCTGGATTTCCACGAATATCAAGATGCCGCCCAGGCACAAGCTGCCACCTCTGCCAACTCGGGCTGCTTTGAGTGTGCCCATGGAGCTCTGCAATCTGAGACCAGGAACGTGGGGTTGTGGGTTTTGTTTTCCCGGGCAGAATCATTTGCAGTACCAGGTAGGCCCTTGGCCCTTCGGGGCCGGCTGCCTGCTGGATTTCCACGAATCTGAAGATGCCGCCCAGGGACAATCTGCCACCTCTGCCTACTTGGGCTGCTTTGAGAGTGCCCATGGAACTCTGCAATCTGAGAACAGGAACGTTGGGTGGTGCATTTTGTTTTCCCGGGCAGAAGAATTTGTTAGTACCGGGTAGGCCCTGTACCCTTCGGGGCCGGATGCCTGATGCATTTCCACGAATATCAAGATGCCGCCCAGTGACAAGCTGCCACCTGTGCCAACTCGGGCTGCTTTTAGAGTGCCCATGGAGCTCTGCAAACTGAGGCCAGGAACATGGGCTCGTGGGTTTTATTTTCCCGGGCAGAAGCCATTGTTAATACTATGTAGGCCCTGGGCCCTTCGGGGCCGGCTGCCCGCTGGATTACCACGAATATCAAGATGCCGCCCAGGGACAAGCTGCCACCTGTGCCAACTCGGGCTGCTTTGAGAGTGCCCATGGAGCTCTGCAAACTGAGACCAGGAACGTGGGCTGGTGGGTTTTATTTTCCCGGGCAGAAGCATTTGCAATGCCAGGTAGGCCCTCGGCGTTCGGGGCTGGCTGACTGCTGGATTCCCACGAATATCAAGATGCCGCGCAGGGACAAGCTGCCACCCGTGCCAACCCAGGCTGCTTTGAGAGTGTACATGGAGCTCTGCAAACTGAGACCAGGAACGTGGGTTTGCGAAATTTGTTTCCCCGGGCAGAAGCCTTTGTCTTTACCACGTAAGCCTTCGGACCCTGTGGGCCGGCTGCCTGCTGCATTTCCACGAATATCAAGATGCCGCGCAGGGACAAGCTGCCACCTGTGCCAACTCAGGCTGCTTTGAGAGTGCCCATGGAGCTCTGCAATCTGAGATCAGGAACGTGGGGTGGGGGTTTTGTTTCCCCGGGCAGAAGCCTTTGTCAGTACCAGGTAGGGCCTCGGCCCGCAAGGCCAGATGCGTGCTGGATTTCCACAAATATCAAGATGCCGCCCAGGGACAAGCTGCCACCTGTGCCAACGCGGGCTGCTTTGAGATTGCCCATTGAGCTCTGCAAACTGAGACAAGGAACGTGGGTTTGCGAAATTTGTTTCCCCAGGCAGAAGCCTTTGTCATTACCAGGCAGGCCCTCGGCCCCTGTGGGCCGGCTGCCTGCTGGATTTCGACGAATTACAAGATGCTGCCCAGGCACAAGATGCCACCAGTGCCAACTTGGGCTGCTTTGAGAGTGCCCATGGAGCTCTGCAAACTGAGACCAGGAACGTGGGTGGTGGTGGTTTTGTTTTCCCGGGCAGAAGCCTTTGTCAGTACCATCTTGGCCCTCGACCCTCAGGACCGCCTGCCTGCTGGATTTCCACATATATCAAGATGCTGCCCAGGGACAAGCTGCCACCTGTGCCAACTCGAGCTGCTTTAAGAGTGCCCATGGAGCTCTGCAAACTGAGACCTGGACCGTGGGGTGGTGGCTTTTGTTTCCCCGGGCAGAAGCCTTTGTCAGTACCATGTTGGCCCTCGGCCATTCGGAGCCGGCTGCCTGCTGGATTTCCACAAATATCAAGATGCCGCCAAGGGACAATCTGCCACCCTTGCCACCTCGGGCTGCTTTTAGAGTGCCCATGGAGCTCTGCAAACTGAGACCAGGAACATGGGGTGGTGCGTTTTGTTTTCTCGGGCAGAAGCCTTTGTCGGTACCAGGTAGGCCCTGGGCCCTTCGGGACCGTCTGCCTGCTGGATTTCCACGAATATCAAGATGCCGCCCAGGGACAAGCTGCCACCTGTGCGAACACAAGCTACTTTGAGAGTGCGCATGGAGCTCTGCAATCTGAGACCAGGAACTTTGGGTGGTGGGTTTTATTTTCCCGGGCAGAAGCCTTTGTCAGTACCATGTAGGCCCTCAGCCCTTCGGGGATGGCTGCCTGCTGCATTTCCACAAATATCAAGATGCCGCCAAGGGATAATCTGTCACCCGTGCCAACTCGGGCTTCTTTGAGAGTGCCCATGGAGCTCTGCAATCTGAGAGCAGGAGGGTTGGGTTTTGGGTTTTGTTTCCCCGGGCAGAAGCCTTCGTTAGTACTATATAGGCCCTGGGCCCTTCGGGGCCGGCTGCCCGCTGGATTTCCACAAATATCAAGATGCCGCCCAGGTACAAGCTGCCACCTGTGCCAACTCGGGCTGCTTTGAGAGTGCCCATGGAGCTCTGCAAACTGAGACCAGGAACGTGGGGTTGTGGGTTTTCTTTTTCCCGGGCAGAAGACTTGGTCTGTACTAGGTAGGGCCTTGTTCCTCCGGGCCAGGCTGCCAGCTGGATTTCCACGAATATCAAAATGCCGCGCAGGGACAAACTGCCACCTGTACCAACTCGGGCTTCTTTGAGAGTGCCCATGGAGCTCTGCAAACTGAGACCAGGAACGTGGGGTGGTGGCTTTTGTTTCCCCGGGGAGAAGCCTTTGTCAGTACCATGTTGGCCCTCGGCCCTTCGGAGCCGCCTGCCTGCTGGATTTCCACGAATATCAAGATGCCGCCAAGGGACAAGCTGCCACCTGTGCCAACTCGGGCTGCTTTGAGAGTGCCCATGGAGCTCTGAAAACTGAGACCAGGAATGTGGGCTGGTGGGTTTTATTTTCCCGGGCAGAAGCCTTTGTCAGTACCAGGTAGGCCCTCGGCCCTATGGGGCCGGCTGCTCGCTGGATTTCCACGAATATCAAGATGCCGCTGAGGGACAAGTTGCCACCTGTGCCGACTCGGGCTGCTTTGAGAGTGCCTATGGAGCTCTGCAATCTGAGACCAGGAACCAGGGGTGGTGGTTTTTGTTTTCCCGGGCAGAAGCATTTGCAGTACCAGGTAGGCCCTGGGCCCATAGGGGCCGGCTGCCTGCTGGATTTCCACGAATATCAAGATGCCGCCAAGGGACAAGCTGCCACCCTTGCTACCTCGGGCTGCTTTGAGAGTGCCCACGGAGCTCTGCAAACTGAGACCAGGAACGTGGGGTGGTGCGTTTTGTTTTCCCGGGCAGAAGCATTCGTAGGTACCAGGTAGGCCCTCGGCCCTTCGGGGACTGCTGACTGCTGGATTTCCACGAATATCAAGATGCCGCCCAGGGACATGCTGCCACTTGTGCCAAGTCAAGCTACTTTGAGAGTGCCCATGGAGCTCTCCAAACTGAGACCAGGAACGTCGGGTGGTGCGTTTTGTTTTCCCGGGCAGAAGCATTTGTTTGTACCGCGTAGACCCTTGGCCCTTCGGGGCCGGGTACCTGCAGGATTTCCACGAATATCAAGATGCCACCCAGAGACAAGCTGCCACCTGTGCCAACTCAAGCTTCTTCTTGAGTGCCCATGGAGCTCTGCAAACTGAGACCAGGAACGAGGGGTGGTGCGTTTTGTTTTCCCGGGCAGAAGCCTTTGTCGGTACCAGGTAGGCCCTGGGCCCTTCGGGGCCGTCTGCCTGCTGGATTTCCACGAATATCAAGATGCCGCCAAGGGACAAGCTGCCACCTGTGCCAACTCAAGCTACTTTGAGAGTGCGCATGGAGCTCTGCAATCTGAGACCAGGAACTTTGGGTGGTGCGTTTGGTTGTTCCGGGCAGAAGCATTTGTTTGTACCGCGTAGACCCTTGGCCCTTCGGGGACTGCTGACTGCTGGATTTCCACGAATATCAAGATGCCGCCCAGGGACAAGCTGCCACCTGTGCCAACTCGGGCTTCTTTGAGAGTGTACATGGAGCTCTGCAAACTGAGACCAAGAACGTGGGGTTGTGGGTTATATTTTCCCGGGCAGAAGCATTTGCAGCACCAGGTAGGCCCTCGGCCGTTCGGGGCTGGCTGCCTGCTGCATTTCCAAGAATATCAAGATGCCCCTAAGGGATAATCTGCCACCCGTGCCAACTCAGGCTTCTTTGAGAGTGCCCATGGAGCTCTGCAAACTGAGACCAGGATCGTGGGGTGGTGGGTTTTATTTTCCCGGGCAGAAACCTTTGTCTGTACTACGTAGGGCCCTGTTCCTCCGGAGCAGGCTGCCAGCTGGATTTCCACGAATATCAAGATGCCGCCCAGGGACAAGCTGCCACCTGTACCAACTCGGGCTGCTTTGAGAGTGCCCATGGATCTCTGCAAACTGAGACCAGGAACGTGGGTTTGCGAAATTTGTTTCCCCGGGCAGAAGCCTTTGTCTGTACCAGGTAGGGCCTTATTCCTCCGGGGCAGGCTGCCAGATGGATTTCCACGAATATCAAGATGCCGCCCCGGGACAAGCTGCCACCTGTGCGAACTGGGGCTGCTTTGAGAGTGCCCATGGAGCTCTGCAAACTGAGACCAGGAACGTGGCCTAGTGGGTTTTGTTTCCCCGGGCAGAAGCCTTTGTCTGTACCAGGTAGGGCCTCGGCCCGCAGGGCCAGATACCTGCTGGATTTCCACAAATATCAAGATGCCGCCCAGGGACAAGCTGCCACCTGTGCCAACTCGGGCTGCTTTGAGAGTGCCCATGGAGCTCTGCAAACTGAGACCAGGAACCAGGGGTGGTGGTTTTTGTTTTCCCGGGCAGAAGCATTTGCAGTGCCTGGTAAGCCCTGGGCCCTTCGGGGCCGGCTGCCTGCCTGATTTCCACGAATATCAAGATGCCGCCAAGGGACAATCTGCCACCTGTGCCACCTCGGGCTGCTTTGAGAGTGCCCATGGAGCTCTGCAATCTGAGACCAGGAACGTGGGGTGGTGTGTTTTGTTTTCCCGGGCAGAAGCATTTGTCGGAACCAGGTAGGCCCTCGGCCTTTCGGGGCCGGCTGCCTGTTAGATTTCCACGAATATAAAGATGCCGCCAAGGGACATTCTGCCACCTGTGCCAACTCAAGCTACTTTGAGAGTGCCCATGGAGCTCTGCAATCTGAGACCAGGAACGTTGGGTTGTGCGTTTTGTCTTCCCGGGCAGAAGCATTTCTTTGTACCGCGTAGACCCTTGGCCCTTCGGGGCCGGGTACTCGCTGGATTTCCACGAATATCAAGATGCTGCCCAGGGACAAGCTGCCACCTGTGCCAACTCGGGCTTCTTTGAGAGTGCCCATGGAGCTCAGAAAACTGACACCAGGAACGTGGTTTTGCGAAATTTGTTTCCCCGGGCAGAAGCCTTTGTCTGTACCAGGTAGGGCCTTATTCCTCCGGGGCAGGCTGCCAGATGGATTTCCACGAATATCAAGATGCTGCCCAGGGACAAGCTGCCACCTGTGCCAACTGGGGCTGCTTTGAGAGTGCCCATGGAGCTCTGCAAACTGAGACCAGGAACGTGGGGTGGTGGCTTTTATTTTCCCGGGCAGAAGCATTTGCAGTACCAGGTAGGCCCTGGGCCCTTAGGGGCCGGATGCCTGATGCATTTCCACGAATATCAAGATGCCGCCCAGGGACAAGCTGCCACCTGTGCCAACTCGGGCTGCTTTTAGAGTGCCCATGGAGCTCTGCAAACTGAGGCCAGGAACGTGGGCTCGTGGGTTTTATTTTCCCGGGCAGAAGCATTTGCAGTACCAGGTAGGCCCTCGGCCGTTCGGGGCTGGCTGACTGCTGCATTTCCACGAATATCAAGATGCCGCCCAGGCACAAGCTGCCACCCGTGCCAACTCGGGCTGCTTTGAGAGTGCCCATGGAGCTCTGCAAACTGGGACCAGGAACGTGGGGTGGTGGGTTTTGTTTTTGCAGGCAGAAGCCTTTGTCCGTACTAGGTATGTCCCTGTTCCTTAGGGGTCGGCTGCCAGCTGGATTTCCACAAATATCAAGATGCCGCCCAGGGACAAGCTGCCACCTGTACCAACTCGGGCTGTGTTGAGAATGCCTATGGATCTCTGCAAACTGAGACCAGGAACGTGGGTTTGCGAAATTTGTTTCCCCGGGCAGAAGCCTTTGTCTGTACCAGGTAGGGCCTTGTTCCTCCGGGGCAGGCTGCCAGCTGGATTTCCACGAATATCAAGATGCCGCCCAGGCGCAAGCTGCCACCTGTGCCAACTCAGGCTGCTTTGAGAGTGCCCATGGAGCTCTGCAAACTGAGACCAGGACCGTGGGGTGGTGGCTTTTGTTTCCGCAGGCAGAAGCCATTGTCAGTAACATGTTGGCCCTCGGCCCTTCGGAGCCGGCTGCCTGCTGGATTTCCACGAATATCAAGATGCCGCCAAGGGACAATCTGCCACCCTTGCAACCTCGGGCTGCTTTGAGAGTGCCCATGGAGCTCTGCAAACTGAGACCAGGAACGTGGCCTGGTGGGTTTTATTTTCCCGGGCAGAAGCATTTGCCGTGCCAGGTAGGCCCATGGCCGTTCGGGGCTGGCCGACTGCTGGATTCCCACGAATATCAAGATGCCGCCCAGGGACAAGCTGCCACCCGTGCCAACTCAGGCTGCTTTGAGAGTGCCCATGGAGCTCTACAATCTGAGACCAGGAACGTGGGGTGCTGTGTTTTGTTTCCCCGGGCAGAAGCCTTTGTCAGTACCAGGTAGGGCCTCAGCCCGCCAGGCCAGATGCGTGCTGGATTCCCACGAATATCAAGATGCCGCCCAGGGACAAGCTGCCACCTGTGCCAACGCGGGCTGCTTTGAGATTGCCCATTGAGCTCTGCAATCTGAGACAAGGAACGCGGGTTTGCGAAATTTGTTTCCCCGGGCAGAAGCCTTTGTCATTACCAGGCAGGCCCTCGGCCCCTGTGGGCCGGCTGCCTGCTGGATTTCGACGAATTACAGGATGCTGCCCAGGCACAAGATGCCACCAGTGCCAACTTGGGCTGCTTTGAGAGTGCCCATGGAGCTCTGCTAACTGAGACCAGGAACGTGGGCTGGGGGGTTTTGTTTCCCCGGGCAGAAGCATTTGCAATGCCAGGTAGGCCCTCGGCCGTTCGGGGCTGGCTGCCTGCTGGATTCCCACGAATATCAAGATGCCGCGCAGGGACAAGCTGCCACCTGTGCCAACGCGGGCTGCTTTGAGATTGCCCCTTGAGCTCTGCAAACTGAGACAAGGAACGTGGGTTTGCGAAATTTGTTTCCCCGGGAAGAAGCCTTTGTCTTTACCACGTAAGCCTTCGGACCCTGTGGGCCGGCTGCCTGCTGGATTTCCACAAATATCAAGATGCCGCCCAGGGACAAGCTGCCACCTGTACCAACTCGGGCTGCTTTGAGAGTGCCCATGGAGCTCTGCAAACTGAGACCAGGAACGTGGGGTGCTGTGTTTTGTTTCCCCGGGCAGAAGCCTTTGTCAGTACCAGGTAGGGCCTCGGCCCGCAAGGCCAGATGCCTGCTGGATTTCCACAAATATCAAGATGCCGCCCAGGGACAAGCTGCCACCTGTGCCAACGCGGGCTGCTTTGAGATTGCCCCTTGAGCTCTGCAAACTGAGACAAGGAACGTGGGTTTGCGAAATTTGTTTCCCCGGGCAGAAGCCTTTGACATTACCAGGTAGGCCCTCGGCCGTTCGGGGCTGGCTGCCTGCTGGATTTCGACGAATTACAAGATGCTGCCCAGGCACAAGATGCCACCAGTGCCAACTCAGGCTGCTTTGAGAGTGCCCATGGAGCTCTGCAAACTGAGACCAGGAACGTGGGCTGGGGGGTTTTGTTTCCCCGGGCAGAAGCCTTTGTCAGTACCATCTTGGCCCTCGGCCCTCAGGACCGGCTGCCTGCTGGATTTCCACAAATATCAAGATGCTGCCCAGGGACAAGCTGCCACCTGTGCCAACTCGGGCTGCTTTGAGAGTGCCCATGGAGCTCTGCAAACTGAGACCAGGACCGTGGGGTGGTGGCTTTTGTTTCCCCGGGCAGAAGCCATTGTCAGTACCATGTTGGCCCTCGGCCCTTCGGAGCCGGCTGCCTGCTGGATTTCGACGAATATCAAGATGCCGCCAAGGGACAATCTGCCACCCTTGCCACCTCGGGCTGCTTTTAGAGTGCCCATGGAGCTCTGCAAACTGAGACCAGGAACGTGGCCTGGTGGGTTTTATTTTCCCGGGCAGAAGCATTTGCAGTGCCAGGTAGGCCCTCGGCCGTTCGGGGCTGGCTGACGGCTGGATTTCCACGAATATCAAGATGCCGCGCAGGGACAAGCTGCCACCCGTGCCAACTCAGGCTGCTTTGAGAGTTCCCATGGAGCTCTGCAATCTGAGACCAGGAACGTGGGGTGCTGTGTTTTGTTTCCCCGGGCAGAAGCCTTTGTCAGTACCAGGTAGGGCCTCGGCCCGCAAGGCCAGATGCGTGCTGGATTTCCACAAATATCAAGATGCCGCCGAGGGACAAGCTGCCACCTGGGCCAACGCGGGCTGCTTTGAGATTGCCCATTGAGCTCTGCAAACTGAGACAAGGAACGTGGGTTTGCGAAATTTGTTTCCCCGGGCAGAAGCCTTTGTCATTACCAGGCAGGCCCTCGGCCCCTGTGGGCCGGCTGCCTGCTGGATTTCGACGAATTACAAGATGCTGCCCAGGCACAAGATGCCACCAGTGCCAACTTGGGCTGCTTTGAGAGTGCCCATGGAGCTCTGCAAACTGAGACCAGGAACGTGGGGTGGTGGGTTTTGTTTCCCCGGGCAGAAGCCTTTGTCAGTACCATCTTGGCCCTCGACCCTCAGGACCGGCTGCCTGCTGGATTTCCACAAATATCAAGATGCTGCCCAGGGACAAGCTGCCACCTGTGCCAACTCGAGCTGCTTTAAGAGTGCCCATGGAGCTCTGCAAACTGAGACCTGGACCGTGGGGTGGTGGCTTTTGTTTCCCCGGGCAGAAGCCTTTGTCAGTACCATGTTGGCCCTCGGCCATTCGGAGCCGGCTGCCTGCTGGATTTCCACAAATATCAAGATGCCGCCAAGGGACAATCTGCCACCCTTGCCACCTCGGGCTGCTTTTAGAGTGCCCATGGAGCTCTGCAAACTGAGACCAGGAACCAGGGGTGGTGGTTTTTGTTTTCCCGGGCAGAAGCATTTGCAGTACCTGGTAAGCCCTGGGCCCTTCGGGGCAGGCTGCCTGCCTGATTTCCACGAATATCAAGATGCCGCCAAGGGACAATCTGCCACCTGTGCCACCTCGGGCTGCTTTGAGAGTGCCCATGGAGCTCTGCAATCTGAGACCAGGAACGTGGGGTGGTGCGTTTTGTTTTCCCGGGCAGAAGCATTTGTCGGAACCAGGTAGGCCCTCGGCCTTTCAGGGCCGGCTGCCTGTTAGATTTCCACGAATATAAAGATGCCGCCAAGGGACATTCTGCCACCTGTGCCAACTCAAGCTACTTTGAGAGTGCCCATGGAGCTCTGCAATCTGAGACCAGGAACGTTGGGTTGTGCGTTTTGTCTTCCCGGGCAGAAGCATTTCTTTGTACCGCGTAGACCCTTGGCCCTTCGGGGCCGGGTACTCGCTGGATTTCCACGAATATCAAGATGCTGCCCAGGGACAAGCTGCCACCTGCATTTGCAGTACCAGGTAGGCCCTCGGCCTGTTCGGGGCCGAGGAAATCTTGGATTTCCACAAATATCAAGATGCCGCCCAGGGACAAGCTGCCACCTGTACCAACTCGGGCTGTGTTGAGAATGCCTATGGATCTCTGCAAACTGAGACCAGGAACGTGGGTTTGCGAAATTTGTTTCCCCGTGCAGAAGCCTTTGTCTGTACCAGGTAGGGCCTTGTTCCTCCGGGGCAGGCTGCCAGCTGGATTTCCACCAATATCAAGATGCCACCCAGGGACAAGCTGGCACCTGTGCCAACTGGGGCCTCTTTGAGAGTGCCCATGGAGCTCTGCAAACTGAGACCAGGACCGTGGGGTGGTGGCTTTTGTTTCCCCAGGCAGAAGCCTTTGTCAGTACCAGGTAGGGCCTCGGCCCTTAGGGCCAGATGCCTGCTGGATTTCCACAAATATCAAGATGCTGCCCAGGGACAAGCTGCCACCTGTGCCAACGCGGGCTGCTTTGAGAGTGCCCATAGAGCTCTGCAAACTGAGACCAGGAACGTGGTGTGGTTGCTTTTGTTTCCCCGGGCAGAAGCCTTTGTTAGTACCATGTAGGGCCTGGGCCCTTCGGGGCCAGGCTGCCCGCTGGATTTCCACGAATATCAAGATGCCGCCCAGGGACAAGCTGCCACCTCTGCCAACTCGGGCTGCTTTGAGTGTGCCCATGGAGCTCTGCAATCTGAGACCAGGAACGTGGGGTTGTGGGTTTTGTTTTCCCGGGCAGAATCATTTGCAGTACCAGGTAGGCCCTTGGCCCTTCGGGGCCGGCTGCCTGCTGGATTTCCACGAATCTGAAGATGCCGCCCAGGGACAATCTGCCACCTCTGCCTACTTGGGCTGCTTTGAGAGTGCCCATGGAACTCTGCAATCTGAGAACAGGAACGTTGGGTGGTGCATTTTGTTTTCCCGGGCAGAAGAATTTGTTAGTACCGGGTAGGCCCTGTACCCTTCGGGGCCGGATGCCTGATGCATTTCCACGAATATCAAGATGCCGCCCAGTGACAAGCTGCCACCTGTGCCAACTCGGGCTGCTTTTAGAGTGCCCATGGAGCTCTGCAAACTGAGGCCAGGAACGTGGGCTCGTGGGTTTTATTTTCCCGGGCAGAAGCCATTGTTAATACTATGTAGGCCCTGGGCCCTTCGGGGCCGGCTGCCCGCTGGATTACCACGAATATCAAGATGCCGCCCAGGGACAAGCTGCCACCTGTGCCAACTCGGGCTGCTTTGAGAGTGCCCATGGAGCTCTGCAAACTGAGACCAGGAACGTGGGCTGGTGGGTTTTATTTTCCCGGGCAGAAGCATTTGCAATGCCAGGTAGGCCCTCGGCCGTTCGGGGCTGGCTGACTGCTGGATTCCCACGAATATCAAGATGCCGCGCAGGGACAAGCTGCCACCCGTGCCAACCCAGGCTGCTTTGAGAGTGTACATGGAGCTCTGCAAACTGAGACCAGGAACGTGGGTTTGCGAAATTTGTTTCCCCGGGCAGAAGCCTTTGTCTTTACCACGTAAGCCTTCGGACCCTGTGGGCCGGCTGCCTGCTGCATTTCCATGAATATCAAGATGCCGCGCAGGGACAAGCTGCCACCTGTGCCAACTCAGGCTGCTTTGAGAGTGCCCATGGAGCTCTGCAATCTGAGATCAGGAACGTGGGGTGGGGGTTTTGTTTCCCCGGGCAGAAGCCTTTGTCAGTACCAGGTAGGGCCTCGGCCCGCAAGGCCAGATGCGTGCTGGATTTCCACAAATATCAAGATGCCGCCCAGGGACAAACTGCCACCTGTGCCAACGCGGGCTGCTTTGAGATTGCCCATTGAGCTCTGCAAACTGAGACAAGGAACGTGGGTTTGCGAAATTTGTTTCCCCAGGCAGAAGCCTTTGTCATTACCAGGCAGGCCCTCGGCCCCTGTGGGCCGGCTGCCTGCTGGATTTCGACGAATTACAAGATGCTGCCCAGGCACAAGATGCCACCAGTGCCAACTTGGGCTGCTTTGAGAGTGCCCATGGAGCTCTGCAAACTGAGACCAGGAACGTGGGGTGGTGGGTTTTGTTTTCCCGGGCAGAAGCCTTTGTCAGTACCATCTTGGCCCTCGACCCTCAGGACCGCCTGCCTGCTGGATTTCCACAAATATCAAGATGCTGCCCAGGGACAAGCTGCCACCTGTGCCAACTCGAGCTGCTTTAAGAGTGCCCATGGAGCTCTGCAAACTGAGACCTGGACCGTGGGGTGGTGGCTTTTGTTTCCCCGGGCAGAAGCCTTTGTCAGTACCATGTTGGCCCTCGGCCATTCGGAGCCGGCTGCCTGCTGGATTTCCACGAATATCAAGATGCCGCCAAGGGACAATCTGCCACCCTTGCCACCTCGGGCTGCTTTTAGAGTGCCCATGGAGCTCTCCAAACTGAGACCAGGAACATGGGGTGGTGCGTTTTGTTTTCTCGGGCAGAAGCCTTTGTCGGTACCAGGTAGGCCCTGGGCCCTTCGGGACCGTCTGCCTGCTGGATTTCCACGAATATCAAGATGCCGCCCAGGGACAAGCTGCCACCTGTGCGAACACAAGCTACTTTGAGAGTGCGCATGGAGCTCTGCAATCTGAGACCAGGAACTTTGGGTGGTGGGTTTTATTTTCCCGGGCAGAAGCCTTTGTCAGTACCATGTAGGCCCTCAGCCCTTCGGGGATGGCTGCCTGCTGCATTTCCACAAATATCAAGATGCCGCCAAGGGATAATCTGTCACCCGTGCCAACTCGGGCTTCTTTGAGAGTGCCCATGGAGCTCTGCAATCTGAGAGCAGGAGGGTTGGGTTTTGGGTTTTGTTTCCCCGGGCAGAAGCCTTCGTTAGTACTATGTAGGCCCTGGGCCCTTCGGGGCCGGCTGCCCGCTGGATTTCCACAAATATCAAGATGCCGCCCAGGTACAAGCTGCCACCTGTGCCAACTCGAGCTGCTTTGAGAGTGCCCATGGAGCTCTGCAAACTGAGACCAGGAACGTGGGCTCGTGGGTTTTATTTTCCCGGGCAGAAGCATTTGCAGTACCAGGTAGGCCCTCGGCCGTTCGGGGCCGGCTGACTGCTGGATTTCCACGAATATCAAGATGCCGCACAGGGACAAGCTGCCCCCCGTGCCAACTCAGGCTGCTTTGAGAGTGCCCATGGAGCTCTGCAATCTGAGATCAGGAACGTGGGGTGGGGGTTTTGTTTCCGCAGGCAGAAGCCTTTGTCAGTACCAGGTATGACCCTGTTCCTTAGGGGTAGGCTGCTTGCTGGATTACCACAAATATCAAGATGCCGCCCAGGGACAAGCTGCCACCTGTGCCAACTCGGGCTGCTTTGAGAGTGCCCATGGAGCTCTGCAAACTGAGACCAGGAACGTGGGGTTGTGGGTTTTCTTTTTCCCGGGCAGAAGACTTGGTCTGTACTAGGTAGGGCCTTGTTCCTCCGGGCCAGGCTGCCAGCTGGATTTCCACGAATATCAAAATGCCGCGCAGGGACAAACTGCCACCTGTACCAACTCGGGCTTCTTTGAGAGTGCCCATGGAGCTCTGCAAACTGAGACCAGGAACGTGGGGTGGTGGCTTTTGTTTCCCCGGGGAGAAGCCTTTGTCAGTACCATGTTGGCCCTCGGCCCTTCGGAGCCGCCTGCCTGCTGGATTTCCACGAATATCAAGATGCCGCCAAGGGACAAGCTGCCACCTGTGCCAACTCGGGCTGCTTTGAGAGTGCCCATGGAGCTCTGAAAACTGAGACCAGGAATGTGGGCTGGTGGGTTTTATTTTCCCGGGCAGAAGCCTTTGTCAGTACCAGGTAGGCCCTCGGCCCTATGGGGCCGGCTGCTCGCTGGATTTCCACGAATATCAAGATGCCGCTGAGGGACAAGTTGCCACCTGTGCCGACTCGGGCTGCTTTGAGAGTGCCCATGGAGCTCTGCAATCTGAGACCAGGAACCAGGGGTGGTGGTTTTTGTTTTCCCAGGCAGAAGCATTTGCAGTACCAGGTAGGCCCTGGGCCCATAGGGGCCGGCTGCCTGCTGGATTTCCACGAATATCAAGATGCCGCCAAGGGACAAGCTGCCACCCTTGCTACCTCGGGCTGCTTTGAGAGTGCCCACGGAGCTCTGCAAACTGAGACCAGGAACGTGGGGTGGTGCGTTTTGTTTTCCCGGGCAGAAGCATTCGTAGGTACCAGGTAGGCCCTCGGCCCTTCGGGGACTGCTGACTGCTGGATTTCCACGAATATCAAGATGCCGCCCAGGGACATGCTGCCACTTGTGCCAAGTCAAGCTACTTTGAGAGTGCCCATGGAGCTCTCCAAACTGAGACCAGGAACGTCGGGTGGTGCGTTTTGTTTTCCCGGGCAGAAGCATTTGTTTGTACCGCGTAGACCCTTGGCCCTTCGGGGCCGGGTACCTGCAGGATTTCCACGAATATCAAGATGCCACCCAGAGACAAGCTGCCACCTGTGCCAACTCAAGCTTCTTCTTGAGTGCCCATGGAGCTCTGCAAACTGAGACCAGGAACGAGGGGTGGTGCGTTTTGTTTTCCCGGGCAGAAGCCTTTGTCGGTACCAGGTAGGCCCTGGGCCCTTCGGGGCCGTCTGCCTGCTGGATTTCCACGAATATCAAGATGCCGCCCAGGGACAAGCTGCCACCTGTGCCAACTCAAGCTACTTTGAGAGTGCGCATGGAGCTCTGCAATCTGAGACCAGGAACTTTGGGTGGTGGGTATTATTTTCCCGGGCAGAAGCCTTTGTCAGTACCATATAGGCCCTCAGCCCTTCGGGGATGGCTGCCTGCTGCATTTCCACAAATATCAAGATGCCGCCAAGGGATAATCTGTCACCCGTGCCAACTCGGGCTTCTTTGAGAGTGCCCATGGAGCTCTGCAATCTGAGAGCAGGAAGGTTGGGTTTTGGGTTTTGTTTCCCCGGGCAGAAGCCTTCGTTAGTACTATGTAGGCCCTGGGCCCTTCGGGGCCGGCTGCCCGCTGGATTTCCACAAATATCAAGATGCCGCCCAGGTACAAGCTGCCACCTGTGCCAACTCGGGCTGCTTTGAGAGTGCCCATGGAGCTCTGCAAACTGAGACCAGGAACGTGGGCTCCTGGGTTTTATTTTCTTGGGCAGAAACATTTGCAGTACCAGGTAGGCCCTCGGCCGTTCGGGGCTGGCTGACTGCTGGATTTCCACGAATATCAAGATGCCGCGCAGGGACAAGCTGCCCCCCGTGCCAACTCAGGCTGCTTTGAGAGTGCCCATGGAGCTCTGCAATCTGAGATCAGGAACGTGGGGTGGGGGTTTTGTTTCCGCAGGCAGAAGCCTTTGTCAGTACTAGGTATGACCCTGTTCCTTAGGGGTAGGCTGCTTGCTGGATTAACACAAATGTCAAGATGCCGCGCAGGGACAAGCTGCCACCTGTGCCAACTCGGGCTGCTTTGAGAGTGCCCATGGAGCTCTGCAAACTGAGACCAGGAACGCGGGGTTGTGGGTTTTCTTTTTCCCGGCAGAAGCCTTGGTCTGTACTAGGTAGGGCCTTGTTCCTCCGGGCCAGGCTGCCAGCTGGATTTCCACGTATATCAAGATGCCACCTAGGGACAAGCTGCCACCTGTGCCAACTCGGGCTGCTTTGAGAGTGCCCATGGAGCTCTGAAAACTGAGACCAGGAATGTGGGCTGGTGGGTTATATTTTCCCGGGCAGAAGCATTTGTCAGTACCAGGTAGGCCCTCGGCCCTATGGGGCCGGCTGCTCGCTGGATTTCCACGAATATCAAGATGCCGCTGAGGGACAAGTTGCCACCTGTGCCGACTCGGGCTGCTTTGAGAGTGCCCATGGAGCTCTGCAATCTGAGACCAGGAACCAGGGGTGGTGGTTTTTGTTTTCCCGGGCAGAAGCATTTGCAGTACCAGGTAGGCCCTGGGCCCATAGGGGCCGGCTGCCTGCTGGATTTCCACGAATATCAAGATGCCGCCAAGGGACAATCTGCCACCCTTGCTACCTCGGGCTGCTTTGAGAGTGCCCACGGAGCTCTGCAAACTGAGACCAGGAACGTGGGGTGGTGCGTCTTGTTTTCCCCGGGCAGAAGCATTCGTCGGTACCAGGTAGGCCCTCGGCCCTTCGGGGACTGCTGACTGCTGGATTTCCACGAATATCAAGATGCCGCCACGGGACATGCTGCCACCTCTGCCAAGTCGAGCTACTTTGAGAGTGCCCATGGAGCTCTGCAATCTGAGACCAGGAACGTCGGGTGGTGCGTTTGGTTTTCCCGGGCAGAAGCATTTGTTTGTACCGCGTAGACCCTTGGCCCTTCGGGGCCGGGTACCTGCAGGATTTCCACGAATATCAAGATGCCGCCCAGAGACAAGCTGCCACCTGTGCCAACTCGGGTTTCTTTGAGAGTGCCCATGGAGCTCTGCAATCTGAGACCAGGAACGTTGGGTGGTGGCTTTTGTTTTCCTGGGCAGAAGCCTTTGTCAGTACCAGGTAGGCCCTCGGCTCTACGGGGCCGGCAGACTGCTGGATTTCCACGAATATCAAGATGCCGCCCAGGGACAATCTGCCACCTGTGCCAACTGGGGCTGCTTTGAGAGTGCCCATGGAGCTCTGCAAACTGACACCAGGAACGTGGGGTGGTGGGTTTTGTTTCCCCGGGCAGAAGCCTTTGTCAGTACCAGGTAGGGCCCCGGACTGCAGGGCCAGATGCCTGCTGGATTTCCACAAGTATCAAGATGCCGCCCAGGGACAAGTAGCCACCTGTGCCAACTCGGGCTGCTTTGAGAGTTCCCACGGAGCTCTGCAAGCTGAGACCAGGAACGTGGGGTGGTGGGTTTTGTTTTCCCGGGCAGAAGCCTTTGTTAATACTATGTAGGCCCTGGGCCCTTAGGGGCCGGCTGCCCGCTGGATTTCCACGAATATCAAGATGCCGCCCAGGGACAAGCTGCCACCTGTGCCAACTCGGGCTTCTTTGAGAGTGTACATGGAGCTCTGCAAACTGAGACCAGGAACGTGGGGTTGTGGCTTATATTTTCCTGTGCAGAAGCATTTGCAGTACCTGGTAGGCCCTCGGCCATTCGGGGCTGGCTGCCTGATGGATTTCCACAAATATCAAGATGCCGCCAAGGGATAATCTGTCACCCGTGCCAACTCGGGCTCCTTTGAGAGTGCCCATGGAGCTCTGCAATCTGAGACCAGGAACGTGGGCTGGTGGGTTTTGTTTTCCCGGGTAGAAGCATTTGTCAGTACCAGGTAGGCCCTCGGCCCTTCGGGGCCGGCAGACTGCTGGATTTCGACGAATATCAAGGCGCCGCTCAGGGACAAGCTGCCACCTGAGCCAACTCGGGCTGCTTTGAGAGTACCCACGGAGCTCTGCAAACTGAGACCAGGAACGTGGGCTGGTGGGTTTTGTTTTCCCGCGTAGAAGCATTTGTCAGTACCAGGTAGGCCCTCGGCCCTTCGGGGCCGGCAGACTGCTGGATTTCGACGAATATCAAGGCGCCGCTCAGGGACAAGCTGCCACCTGAGCCAACTCGGGCTGCTTTGAGAGTGCCCATGGAGCTCTGCAAACTGAGACCAGGAACGTGGGCTGCTGTGTTTTGTTTCCCCGGGCAGAAGCCTTTGTCAGTACCAAATAGGGCCTCGGCCCGCAAGGCCAGATGCCCGCTGGATTTCCACGAATATCAAGATGCCGCCCAGGGACAAGCTGCCACCTGTGCCAACGAGGGCTGCTTTGAGATTGCCCATTGAGCTCTGCAAACTGAGACCAGGAACGTGGGTTTGCGAAATTTGTTTCCCCGGGCAGAAGCCTTTGACATTACCAGGTAGGCCTTCGGACCCTGTGGGCCGGCTGCCTGCTGGATTTCGACGAATTACAAGATGCTGCCCAGGCACAAGATGCCACCAGTGCCAACTTGGGCTGCTTTGAGTGTGCCCATGGAGCTCTGCAATCTGAGACCAGGAACCAGAGGTGGTGGTTTTTGTTTTCCCAGGCAGAAGCATTTGCAGTACCAGGTAGGCCCTCGGCCCTTCGGGGCCGGCTGCCTGCTGCATTTCCACGAATATCAAGATGCCGCCTAGGGACAAGCTGCCACCCTTTCTACCTTGGGCTGCTTTGAGAGTGCCCATGGAGCTCTGCAATCTGAGACCAGGAACGTTGGGTGGTGCGTTTGGTTTTTCCGGGCAGAAGCATTTGTTTGTACCGCGTAGACCCTTGGCCCTTCGGGGCCGGGTACCTGCTGGATTTCCACGAATATCAAGATGCCGCCAAGGGACAGGCTGCCACCTGTGCAAACTCAGGCTTCTTTGAGAGTGTACATGGAGCTCTGCAAACTGAGACCAAGGACGTGGGGTTGTGGGTTATATTTTCCCGGGCAGAAGCATTTGCAGTACCAGGTAGGCTCTCGGCCGTTCGGGGCTGGCTGCCTGCTGCATTTCCAAGAATATCAAGATGCCGCCAAGGGGTAATCTGTCACCCGTGCCAACTGGGGCTGCTTTGAGAGTGCCCATGGAGCTCTGCAAACTAAGACCAGGAACGTTGGGTGGTTGGTTTTGTTTTCCGGGGCAGAAGCCTTCGTTAGTACTATGTAGGCCCTGGGCCCTTTGGGGCCAGCTGCCCGCTGGATTTCCACGAATATCAAGATGCCGCCCAGGGACAAGCTGCCACCTGTGCCAACTGGGGCTGCTTTGAGAGTGCCCATGGAGCTCTGCAAACTGAGACCAGGAACGTGGGGTGGTGGGTTTTGTTTCCCCGGGCAGAAGCATTTTTCAGTACCAGGTAGGGCCTCGGCCCGCAGGGCCAGATGCCTGCTGGATTTCCACAAATATCAAGATGCCGCCCAGGGACAAGCTGCCACCTGTGCCAACTCGGGCTGCTTTGAGAGTGCCCATGGAGCTCTGCAATCTGAGACCAGGAACGTGGGGTGGTGGCTTTTGTTTTCCCGGGCAGAAACCTTCGTTAATACTATGTGGGCCCTCGGCCCTTCGGGGCCGGCTGCCCGCTGGATTTCCACGAATATCAAGATGCCGCCCAGGGACAAGCTGCGACCTGTGCCAACTCGGGCTTCTTTGAGAGTGTACATGGAGCTCTGCAAACTGAGACCAGGAACGTGGGGTTGTGGCTTATATTTTCCTGGGCAGAAGCATTTGCAGTACCTGGTAGGCCCTCGGCCATTCGGGGCTGGCTGCCTGCCGCATTTCCACGAATATCAAGATGCCGCCAAGGGATAATCTGTCACCCGTGCCAACTCGGGCTTCTTTGAGAGTGCCCATGGAGCTCTGCAATCTGAGACCAGGAACCAGGGGTGGTGGGTTTTGTTTTCCCGGGTAGAAGCATTTGTCAGTACCAGGTAGGCCCTCGGCCCTTCGGGGCCGGAAGACTGCTGGATTTCCACGAATATCAAGGCGCCGCCCAGGGACAAGCTGCCAACTGAGCCTACTCGGGCTGCTTTGAGAGTACCCACGGAGCTCTGCAACCTGTGACCAGGAACGTGGGGTGGTGGGTTTTGTTTCCCCGGGCAGAAGCCTTCGTTAATACTATGTAGGCCCTGGGCCCTTCGGGGCCGGCTGCCCGCTGGATTTCCACGAATATCAAGATGCCGCCCAGGGACAAGCTGCCACCTGTGCCAACTCGGGCTGCTTTGAGAGTGCCCATGGAGCTTTGCAAACTGAGACCAGGAACGTGGCCTGGTGGGTTTTATTTTCCCGGGCAGAAGCATTTGCAGTGCCAGGTAGGCCCTCGGCCGTTCGGGGCTGGCTGACTGCTGGATTCCCACGAATATCAAGATGCCGCGCAGGTACAAGCTGCCACCCGTGCCAACTCAGGCTGCTTTGAGAGTGCCCATGGAGCTCTGCAAACTGAGACCAGGAACGTGGGTTTGCGAAATTTGTTTCCCCGGGCAGAAGCCTTTGTCTTTACCACGTAAGCCTTCGGACCCTGTGGGCCGGCTGCCTGCTGGATTTCCACGAATATCAAGATGCCGCCCAGGGACAAGCTGCCACCTGTACCATCTCGGGCTGCTTTGAGAGTGCCCATGGAGCTCTGCAAACTGAGACCAGGAATGTGGGGTGGTGGGTTTTGTTTCCCCGGGTAGAAGCCTTTGTCAGTACCAGGTAGGGCCTCAGCCCGCAAGGCCAGATGCCTGCTGGATTTCCACAAATATCAAGATGCTGCCCAGGGACAAGCTGCCACCTGTGCCAACTCGGGCTGCTTTGAGAGTGCCCATGGAGCTCTGCAAACTGAGACCAGGACCGTGGGGTGGTGGCTTTTGTTTTCCCGGGCAGAAGCCATTGTCAGTACCATGTTGGACCTCGGCCCTTCGGAGCCGGCTGCCTGCTGGATTTCCACGAATATCAAGATGCCGCCAAGGGACAATCTGCCACCCTCGCCACCTCGGGCTGCTTTGAGAGTGCCCATGGAGCTCTACAATCTGAGACCAGGAACGTGGGGTGCTGTGTTTTGTTTCCCCGGGCAGAAGCCTTTGTCAGTACCAGGTAGGGCCTCGGCCCGCAAGGCCAGATGCGTGCTGGATTTCCACAAATATCAAGATGCCGCCCAGGGACAAGCTGCCACCTGGGCCAACGCGGGCTGCTTTGAGATTGCCCATTGAGCTCTGCAATCTGAGACAAGGAACGTGGGTTTGCGAAATTTTTTTCCCCGGGCAGAAGCCTTTGTCATTACCAGGCAGGCCCTCGGCCCCTGTGGGCCGGCTGCCTGCTGGATTTCGACGAATTACAAGATGCTGCCCAGGCAAAAGATGCCGCCAGTGCCAATTTGGGCTGCTTTGAGAGTGCCCATGGAGCTCTGCAAACTGAGACCAGGAACGTGGGCTGGGGGGTTTTGTTTCCCCGGGCAGAAGCCTTTGTCAGTACCATGTTGGACCTCGGCCCTCAATACCGGCTGCCTGCTGCATTTCCACAAATATCAAGATGCTGCCCAGGGACAAGCTGCCACCTGTGCCAACTCGCGCTGCTTTGAGAGTGCTCATGGAGCTCTGCAAACTGAGACCAGGAACGTGGTGTGGTGGCTTTTGTTTCCCCGGGCAGAAGCCTTTGTTAATACTATGTAGGCCCTTGGCCCTTCGGGGACGGCTGCCCGCTGGATTACCACGAATATCAAGATGCCGCCCAGGGACAAGCTGCCACCTGTGCCAACTCGGGCTGCTTTGAGAGTGCCCATGGAGCTCTGCAAACTGAGACCAGGAACGTGGCCTGGTGGGTTTTATTTTCCCGGGCAGTAGCATTAGCAATGCCAGGTAGGCCCTCGGCCGTTCGGGGCTGGCTGACTGCTGGATTCCCACGAATATCAAGATGCCGCGCAGGGACAAGCTGCCACCCGTGCCAACCCAGGCTGCTTTGAGAGTGCCCATGGAGCTCTGCAAACTGAGACCAGGAACGTGAGTTTGCGAAATTTGTTTCCCCGGGCAGAAGCCTTTGTCTTTACCATGTAAGCCTTCGGACCCTGTGGGCCGGCTGCCTGATGGATTTCCACGAATATCAAGATGCCGCCCAGGGACAAGCTGCCACCTGTACCAACTCGGGCTGCTTTGAGAGTGCCCATGGAGCTCTGCAAACTGAGACCAGGAACGTGGGCTGGTGGGTTTTTTTTCCCCGGGCAGAAGCCTTTGTCAGTACCAGGTAGGGCCTCGGCCCGCAAGGCCAGATGCCTGCTGGATTTCCACAAATATCAAGTTGCCGCCCAGGGACAAGCTGCCACCTGTGCCAACGCGGGCTGCTTTGAGATTGCCCCTTGAGCTCTGCAAACTGAGACCAGGAACGTGGGTTTGCGAAATTTGTTTCCCCGGGCAGAAGCCTTTGACATTACCAGGTAGGCCCTCGGACCCTGTGGGCCGGCTGCCTGCTGGATTTCGACGAATTACAAGATGCTGCCCAGGCACAAGATGCCACCAGTGCCAACTGGGGCTGCTTTTAGAGTGCCCATGGAGCTCTGCAAACTGAGACCAGGAACGTGGGCTGGGGGGTTTTGTTTCCCTGGGCAGAAGCCTTTGTCAGTACCATCTTGGCCATCGGCCCTCAGGACCGGCTGCCTGCTGGATTTCCACAAATATCAAGATGCTGCCCAGGGACAAGCTGCCACCTGTGCCAACTCGGGCTGCTTTGAGAGTGCCCATGGAGCTCTGGAAACTGAGACCAGGACCGTGGGGTGGTGGCTTTTGTTTCCGCTGGGAGAAGCCATAGTCAGTACCATGTTGGCCCGGGGCCCTTCGGGGTCGGCTGCCTGCTGCATTTCCACGAATATCAAGATGCCGCCAAGGGACAATCTGCCACACTTGCCACCTCGGGCTGCTTTGAGAGTGCCCATGGAGCTCTGCAAACTGAGACCAGGAACGTGTCCTGGTTGGTTTTATTTTCCCGGGCAGAAGCATTTGCAGTGCCAGGTAGGCCCTCGGCCGTTCGGGGCTGGCTGCCTGCTGGATTTCCACAAATATCAAGATGCCGCCGAGGGACAAGTTGCCACCTGTGCCGACTCGGGCTGCTTTGAGAGTGCCCATGGAGCTCTGCAATCTGAGAGCAGGAAGGTTGGGTTTTGGGTTTTGTTTCCCCGGGCAGAAGCCTTCGTTAGTACTATGTAGGCCCTGGGCCCTTCGGGGCCGGCTGCCCGCTGGATTTCCACAAATATCAAGATGCCGCCCAGGTACAAGCTGCCACCTGTGCCAACTCGGGCTGCTTTGAGAGTGCCCATGGAGCTCTGCAAACTGAGTCCAGGAACGTGGGCTCGTGGGTTTTATTTTCCCGGGCAGAAGCATTTGCAGTACCAGGTAGGCCCTCGGCCGTTCGGGGCCGGCTGACTGCTGGATTTCCACGAATATCAAGATGCCGCGCAGGGACAAGCTGCCCCCCGTGCCAACTCAGGCTGATTTGAGAGTGCCCATGGAGCTCTGCAATCTGAGATCAGGAACGTGGGCTGGGGGTTTTGTTTCCGCAGGCAGAAGCCTTTGTCAGTACTAGGTATGCCCCTGTTCCTTAGGGGTAGGCTGCTTGCTGGATTACCACAAATATCAAGATGCCGCCAGGGACAAGCTGCCACCTGTGCCAACTCGGGCTGCTTTGAGAGTGCCCATGGTGCTCTGCAAACTGAGACCAGGAACGTGGGGTTGTGGGTTTTCTTTTTCCCGGGCAGAAGACTTGGTCTGTACTAGGTAGAGCCTTGTTCCTCCGGGCCAGGCTGCCAGCTGGATTTCCACGAATATCAAGATGCCGTCCAGGGACAAACTGCCACCTGTACCAACTCGGACTGGTTTGAGAGTGCCCATGGAGCTCTGCAAACTGAGACCAGGAACGTGGGGTGGTGGCTTCTGTTTCCCCAGGGAGAAGCCTTTGTCATTACCATGTTGGCCTTCGGCCCTTCGGAGCCGCCTGCCTGCTGGATTTCCACGAATATCAAGATGCCACCCAGGGACAAGCTGCCACCTGTGCCAACTCGGGCTGCTTTGAGAGTGCCCATGGAGCTCTGAAAACTGAGACCAGGAATGTGGGCTGGTGGGTTTTATTTTCCCGGGCAGAAGCATTTTTCAGTACCAGGTAGGCCCTGGGCCCTTTGGGGCCAGCTGCCCGCTGGATTTCCACGAATATCAAGATGCCGCCCAGGGACAAGCTGCCACCTGTGCCAACTCGGGCTGCTTTGAGAGTGCCCATGGAGCTCTGCAAACTGAGACCAGGAACGTGGGGTGGTGGGTTTTGTTTCCCCGGGCAGAAGCATTTTTCAGTACCAGGTAGGGCCTCGGCCCGCAGGGCCAGATGCCTGCTGGATTACCACGAATATCAAGATGCCGCCCAGGGACAAGCTGCCACCTGTGCCAACTCGGGCTGCTTTGAGAGTGCCCATGGAGCTCTGCAATCTGAGACCAGGAACGTGGGGTGGTGGCTTTTGTTTTCCCGGGCAGAAACCTTCGTTAATACTATGTGGGCCCTCGGCCCTTCGGGGCCGGCTGCCCGCTGGATTTCCACGAATATCAAGATGCCGCCCAGGGACAAGCTGCGACCTGTGCCAACTCGGGCTTCTTTGAGAGTGTACATGGAGCTCTGCAAACTGAGACCAGGAACGTGGGGTTGTGGCTTATATTTTCCTGGGCAGAAGCATTTGCAGTACCTGGTAGGCCCTCGGCCATTCGGGGCTGGCTGCCTGCCGCATTTCCACGAATATCAAGATGCCGCCAAGGGATAATCTGTCACCCGTGCCAACTCGGGCTTCTTTGAGAGTGCCCATGGAGCTCTGCAATCTGAGACCAGGAACCAGGGGTGGTGGGTTTTGTTTTCCCGGGTAGAAGCATTTGTCAGTACCAGGTAGGCCCTCGGCCCTTCGGGGCCGGAAGACTGCTGGATTTCCACGAATATCAAGGCGCCGCCCAGGGACAAGCTGCCAACTGAGCCTACTCGGGCTGCTTTGAGAGTACCCACGGAGCTCTGCAACCTGTGACCAGGAACGTGGGGTGGTGGGTTTTGTTTCCCCGGGCAGAAGCCTTCGTTAATACTATGTAGGCCCTGGGCCCTTCGGGGCCGGCTGCCCGCTGGATTTCCACGAATATCAAGATGCCGCCCAGGGACAAGCTGCCACCTGTGCCAACTCGGGCTGCTTTGAGAGTGCCCATGGAGCTTTGCAAACTGAGACCAGGAACGTGGCCTGGTGGGTTTTATTTTCCCGGGCAGAAGCATTTGCAGTGCCAGGTAGGCCCTCGGCCGTTCGGGGCTGGCTGACTGCTGGATTCCCACGAATATCAAGATGCCGCGCAGGTACAAGCTGCCACCCGTGCCAACTCAGGCTGCTTTGAGAGTGCCCATGGAGCTCTGCAAACTGAGACCAGGAACGTGGGTTTGCGAAATTTGTTTCCCCGGGCAGAAGCCTTTGTCTTTACCACGTAAGCCTTCGGACCCTGTGGGCCGGCTGCCTGCTGGATTTCCACGAATATCAAGATGCCGCCCAGGGACAAGCTGCCACCTGTACCATCTCGGGCTGCTTTGAGAGTGCCCATGGAGCTCTGCAAACTGAGACCAGGAATGTGGGGTGGTGGGTTTTGTTTCCCCGGGTAGAAGCCTTTGTCAGTACCAGGTAGGGCCTCAGCCCGCAAGGCCAGATGCCTGCTGGATTTCCACAAATATCAAGATGCTGCCCAGGGACAAGCTGCCACCTGTGCCAACTCGGGCTGCTTTGAGAGTGCCCATGGAGCTCTGCAAACTGAGACCAGGACCGTGGGGTGGTGGCTTTTGTTTTCCCGGGCAGAAGCCATTGTCAGTACCATGTTGGACCTCGGCCCTTCGGAGCCGGCTGCCTGCTGGATTTCCACGAATATCAAGATGCCGCCAAGGGACAATCTGCCACCCTCGCCACCTCGGGCTGCTTTGAGAGTGCCCATGGAGCTCTACAATCTGAGACCAGGAACGTGGGGTGCTGTGTTTTGTTTCCCCGGGCAGAAGCCTTTGTCAGTACCAGGTAGGGCCTCGGCCCGCAAGGCCAGATGCGTGCTGGATTTCCACAAATATCAAGATGCCGCCCAGGGACAAGCTGCCACCTGGGCCAACGCGGGCTGCTTTGAGATTGCCCATTGAGCTCTGCAATCTGAGACAAGGAACGTGGGTTTGCGAAATTTTTTTCCCCGGGCAGAAGCCTTTGTCATTACCAGGCAGGCCCTCGGCCCCTGTGGGTCGGCTGCCTGCTGGATTTCGACGAATTACAAGATGCTGCCCAGGCAAAAGATGCCGCCAGTGCCAATTTGGGCTGCTTTGAGAGTGCCCATGGAGCTCTGCAAACTGAGACCAGGAACGTGGGCTGGGGGGTTTTGTTTCCCCGGGCAGAAGCCTTTGTCAGTACCATGTTGGACCTCGGCCCTCAATACCGGCTGCCTGCTGCATTTCCACAAATATCAAGATGCTGCCCAGGGACAAGCTGCCACCTGTGCCAACTCGCGCTGCTTTGAGAGTGCTCATGGAGCTCTGCAAACTGAGACCAGGAACGTGGTGTGGTGGCTTTTGTTTCCCCGGGCAGAAGCCTTTGTTAATACTATGTAGGCCCTTGGCCCTTCGGGGACGGCTGCCCGCTGGATTACCACGAATATCAAGATGCCGCCCAGGGACAAGCTGCCACCTGTGCCAACTCGGGCTGCTTTGAGAGTGCCCATGGAGCTCTGCAAACTGAGACCAGGAACGTGGCCTGGTGGGTTTTATTTTCCCGGGCAGTAGCATTAGCAATGCCAGGTAGGCCCTCGGCCGTTCGGGGCTGGCTGACTGCTGGATTCCCACGAATATCAAGATGCCGCGCAGGGACAAGCTGCCACCCGTGCCAACCCAGGCTGCTTTGAGAGTGCCCATGGAGCTCTGCAAACTGAGACCAGGAACGTGAGTTTGCGAAATTTGTTTCCCCGGGCAGAAGCCTTTGTCTTTACCATGTAAGCCTTCGGACCCTGTGGGCCGGCTGCCTGATGGATTTCCACGAATATCAAGATGCCGCCCAGGGACAAGCTGCCACCTGTACCAACTCGGGCTGCTTTGAGAGTGCCCATGGAGCTCTGCAAACTGAGACCAGGAACGTGGGCTGGTGGGTTTTTTTTCCCCGGGCAGAAGCCTTTGTCAGTACCAGGTAGGGCCTCGGCCCGCAAGGCCAGATGCCTGCTGGATTTCCACAAATATCAAGTTGCCGCCCAGGGACAAGCTGCCACCTGTGCCAACGCGGGCTGCTTTGAGATTGCCCCTTGAGCTCTGCAAACTGAGACCAGGAACGTGGGTTTGCGAAATTTGTTTCCCCGGGCAGAAGCCTTTGACATTACCAGGTAGGCCCTCGGACCCTGTGGGCCGGCTGCCTGCTGGATTTCGACGAATTACAAGATGCTGCCCAGGCACAAGATGCCACCAGTGCCAACTGGGGCTGCTTTTAGAGTGCCCATGGAGCTCTGCAAACTGAGACCAGGAACGTGGGCTGGGGGGTTTTGTTTCCCTGGGCAGAAGCCTTTGTCAGTACCATCTTGGCCATCGGCCCTCAGGACCGGCTGCCTGCTGGATTTCCACAAATATCAAGATGCTGCCCAGGGACAAGCTGCCACCTGTGCCAACTCGGGCTGCTTTGAGAGTGCCCATGGAGCTCTGGAAACTGAGACCAGGACCGTGGGGTGGTGGCTTTTGTTTCCGCTGGGAGAAGCCATAGTCAGTACCATGTTGGCCCGGGGCCCTTCGGGGTCGGCTGCCTGCTGCATTTCCACGAATATCAAGATGCCGCCAAGGGACAATCTGCCACACTTGCCACCTCGGGCTGCTTTGAGAGTGCCCATGGAGCTCTGCAAACTGAGACCAGGAACGTGTCCTGGTTGGTTTTATTTTCCCGGGCAGAAGCATTTGCAGTGCCAGGTAGGCCCTCGGCCGTTCGGGGCTGGCTGCCTGCTGGATTTCCACAAATATCAAGATGCCGCCGAGGGACAAGTTGCCACCTGTGCCGACTCGGGCTGCTTTGAGAGTGCCCATGGAGCTCTGCAATCTGAGAGCAGGAAGGTTGGGTTTTGGGTTTTGTTTCCCCGGGCAGAAGCCTTCGTTAGTACTATGTAGGCCCTGGGCCCTTCGGGGCCGGCTGCCCGCTGGATTTCCACAAATATCAAGATGCCGCCCAGGTACAAGCTGCCACCTGTGCCAACTCGGGCTGCTTTGAGAGTGCCCATGGAGCTCTGCAAACTGAGTCCAGGAACGTGGGCTCGTGGGTTTTATTTTCCCGGGCAGAAGCATTTGCAGTACCAGGTAGGCCCTCGGCCGTTCGGGGCCGGCTGACTGCTGGATTTCCACGAATATCAAGATGCCGCGCAGGGACAAGCTGCCCCCCGTGCCAACTCAGGCTGATTTGAGAGTGCCCATGGAGCTCTGCAATCTGAGATCAGGAACGTGGGCTGGGGGTTTTGTTTCCGCAGGCAGAAGCCTTTGTCAGTACTAGGTATGCCCCTGTTCCTTAGGGGTAGGCTGCTTGCTGGATTACCACAAATATCAAGATGCCGCCAGGGACAAGCTGCCACCTGTGCCAACTCGGGCTGCTTTGAGAGTGCCCATGGTGCTCTGCAAACTGAGACCAGGAACGTGGGGTTGTGGGTTTTCTTTTTCCCGGGCAGAAGACTTGGTCTGTACTAGGTAGAGCCTTGTTCCTCCGGGCCAGGCTGCCAGCTGGATTTCCACGAATATCAAGATGCCGTCCAGGGACAAACTGCCACCTGTACCAACTCGGACTGGTTTGAGAGTGCCCATGGAGCTCTGCAAACTGAGACCAGGAACGTGGGGTGGTGGCTTCTGTTTCCCCAGGGAGAAGCCTTTGTCATTACCATGTTGGCCTTCGGCCCTTCGGAGCCGCCTGCCTGCTGGATTTCCACGAATATCAAGATGCCACCCAGGGACAAGCTGCCACCTGTGCCAACTCGGGCTGCTTTGAGAGTGCCCATGGAGCTCTGAAAACTGAGACCAGGAATGTGGGCTGGTGGGTTTTATTTTCCCGGGCAGAAGCATTTTTCAGTACCAGGTAGGCCCTCGGCCCTATGGGGCCGGCTGCTCGCTGGATTTCCACGAATATCAAGTTGCCGCCGAGGGACAAGTTGCCACCTGTGCCGACTCGGGCTGCTTTGAGAGTGCCCACGGAGCTCTGCAAACTGAGACCAGGAACGTGGGGTGGTGCGTTTTGTTTTCCCGGGCAGAATCATTTGTTTGTACCGCGTAGACCCTTGGCCCTTCGGGGCCGGGTACCTGCAGGATTTCCACGAATATCAAGATGCCGCCCAGAGACAAGCTGCCACCTGTGCCAACTCAAGCTTCTTTGAGATTGTACATGGAGCTCTGCAAACTGAGACCAGGAACGTGGGTTTGTGGGTTATATTTTCCCGGGCAGAAGAATTTGCAGTACCTGGTAGGCCCTCGGCCGTTCGGGGCCGGCTGCCTGCTGCATTTCCACGAATATCAAGATGCCGCCAAGGGATAATCTGCCACCTGTGCCAACTCGGGCTTCTTTGAGAGTGCCCATGGAGCTCTGCAATCTGAGACCAGGAACGTTGGGTGGTGGCTTATGTTTTCCTGGGCAGAAGCCTTTGTCAGTACCAGGTAGGCCCTCGGCTCTACGGGGCCGGCAGACTGCTGGATTTCCACGAATATCAAGGTGCCGCCCAGGGACAAGCTGCCACCTGTGCCAACTTGGGCTGCTTTGAGAGTGCCCATGGAGCTCTGCAACCTGAGACCAGGAACGTGGGGTTGTGGGTTTTGTTTTACAGGGCAGAAGCCTTTGTCTGTACTAGGTTGGGCCTTGTTCCTCAGGGGCAGGCTGCCTGCTGGATTTCCACGAATATCAAGATGCCGCCCAGGGACAAGCTGCCACCTGTGCCAACGCGGGCTGCTTTGAGATTGCCCCTTGAGCTCTGCAAACTGAGACCAGGAACGTGGGTTTGCGAAATTTGTTTCCCCGGGCAGAAGCCTTTGACATTACCAGGTAGGCCCTCGGACCCTGTGGGCCGGCTGCCTGCTGGATTTCGACGAATTACAAGATGCTGCCCAGGCACAAGATGCCACCAGTGCCAACTGGGGCTGCTTTTAGAGTGCCCATGGAGCTCTGCAAACTGAGACCAGGAACGTGGGCTGGGGGGTTTTGTTTCCCTGGGCAGAAGCCTTTGTCAGTACCATCTTGGCCATCGGCCCTCAGGACCGGCTGCCTGCTGGATTTCCACAAATATCAAGATGCTGCCCAGGGACAAGCTGCCACCTGTGCCAACTCGGGCTGCTTTGAGAGTGCCCATGGAGCTCTGGAAACTGAGACCAGGACCGTGGGGTGGTGGCTTTTGTTTCCGCTGGGAGAAGCCATAGTCAGTACCATGTTGGCCCGGGGCCCTTCGGGGTCGGCTGCCTGCTGCATTTCCACGAATATCAAGATGCCGCCAAGGGACAATCTGCCACCCTTGCCACCTCGGGCTGCTTTGAGAGTGCCCATGGAGCTCTGCAAACTGAGACCAGGAACGTGTCCTGGTGGGTTTTATTTTCCCGGGCAGAAGCATTTGCAGTGCCAGGTAGGCCCTCGGCCGTTCGGGGCTGGCTGCCTGCTGGATTTCCACAAATATCAAGATGCCGCCAAGGGACAATCTGCCACCCTTGCCACCTCGGGCTTCTTTGAGAGTGCCCATGGAGCTCTGCAATCTGAGAGCAGGAAGGTTGGGTTTTGGGTTTTGTTTCCCCGGGCAGAAGCCTTCGTTAGTACTATGTAGGCCCTGGGCCCTTCGGGGCCGGCTGCCCGCTGGATTTCCACAAATATCAAGATGCCGCCCAGGTACAAGCTGCCACCTGTGCCAACTCGGGCTGCTTTGAGAGTGCCCATGGAGCTCTGCAAACTGAGACCAGGAACGTGGGCTCGTGGGTTTTATTTTCCCGGGCAGAAGCATTTGCAGTACCAGGTAGGCCCTCGGCCGTTCGGGGCCGGCTGACTGCTGGATTTCCACGAATATCAAGATGCCGCGCAGGGACAAGCTGCCCCCCGTGCCAACTCAGGCTGATTTGAGAGTGCCCATGGAGCTCTGCAATCTGAGATCAGGAACGTGGAGTGGGGGTTTTGTTTCCGCAGGCAGAAGCCTTTGTCAGTACTAGGTATGCCCCTGTTCCTTAGGGGTAGGCTGCTTGCTGGATTACCACAAATATCAAGATGCCGCCCAGGGACAAGCTGCCACCTGTGCCAACTCGGGCTGCTTTGAGAGTGCCCATGGTGCTCTGCAAACTGAGACCAGGAACGTGGGGTTGTGGGTTTTCTTTTTCCCGGGCAGAAGACTTGGTCTGTACTAGGTAGAGCCTTGTTCCTCCGGGCCAGGCTGCCAGCTGGATTTCCACGAATATCAAGATGCCGTCCAGGGACAAACTGCCACCTGTACCAACTCGGACTGGTTTGAGAGTGCCCATGGAGCTCTGCAAACTGAGACCAGGAACGTGGGGTGGTGGCTTTTGTTTCCCCAGGGAGAAGCCTTTGTCAGTACCATGTTGGCCCTCGGCCCTTCGGAGCCGCCTGCCTGCTGGATTTCCACGAATATCAAGATGCCACCCAGGGACAAGCTGCCACCTGTGCCAACTCGGGCTGCTTTGAGAGTGCCCATGGAGCTCTGAAAACTGAGACCAGGAATGTGGGCTGGTGGGTTTTATTTTCCCGGGCAGAAGCATTTTTCAGTACCAGGTAGGCCCTCGGCCCTATGGGGCCGGCTGCTCGCTGGATTTCCACAAATATCAAGATGCCGCCCAGGGACAAGTTGCCACCTGTGCCAACTCAGGCTGCTTTGAGAGTGCCCATGGAGCTCTGCAAACTGAGACCAGGAACGTAGGTTTGCGAAATTTGTTTCCCCGGGCAGAAGCCTTTGTCTTTACCACGTAAGCCTTCGGACCCTGTGGGCCGGCTGCCAGCTGGATTTCCACGAATATCAAGATGCTGCCCAGGGACAAGCTGCCACCTGTACCAACTCGGGCTGCTTTGAGATTGCCTATTGAGCTCTGCAAACTGAGACAAGGAACGTGGGTTTGCGAAATTTGTTTCCCCGGGCAGAAGCCTTTGACGTTACCAGGTAGGCCTTCGGACCCTGTGGGCCGGCTGCCTGCTGGATTTCGACGAATTACAAGATGCTGCCCAGGCACAAGATGCCACCTGTGCCAACTTGGGCTGCTTTGGGAGTGCCCATGGAGCTCTGCAAACTGAGACCAGGAACGTGGGCTGGGGGGTTTTGTTTCCCCGGGCAGAAGCCTTTGTCAGTACCATCTTGGCCCTCGGCCCTCAGGACCGGCTGCCTGCTGGATTTCCACGAATATCAAGATGCCGCCAAGGGACAATCTGCCACCTGTACCAACTCGGGCTGCTTTGAGAGTGCCCATGGAGCTCTGCAATCTGAGACCAGCAACCAGGGCTGGTGGTTTTTGTTTTCCCGGGCAGAAGCATTTGCAATACCAGGTAGGCCCCGGGCCCATAGGGGCTGGCTGCCTGCTGGATTTCCACGAATATCAAGATGCCGCCAAGGGACAATCTGCCACCCTTGCTACCTCGGGCTGCTTTGAGAGTGCCCACGGAGCTCTGCAAACTGAGACCAGGAACGTGGGGTGGTGTGTTTTGTTTTCCCGGGCAGAAGCATTTGTCGGTACCAGGTAGGCCCTCGGCCCTTCGGGGACTTCTGACTGCTGGATTTCCACATATATCAAGATGCCGCCCAGGGACATGCTGCCACCTGTGCCAAGTCAAACTACTTTGAGAGTGCCCATGGAGCTCTGCAATCTGAGAACAGGAACGTCGGGTGGTGCGTTTTGTTTTCCCGGGCAGAAGCATTTGTTTCTACCGCGTAGAACCATGGCCCTTCGGGGCCGGGTACCTGCAGGATTTCCACGAATATCAAGATGCCGCCAAGGGACAATCTGCCACGCTTGCCACCTCGGGCTGCTTTTAGAGTGCCCATGGAGCTCTGCAAACTGAGACCAGGAACGTGGCCTGGTGGGTTTTATTGTCCCGTGCAGAAGCATTTGCAGTGCCAGGTAGTCCCTCGGCTGTTCGGGGCTGGCTGACTGCTGGATTCCCACGAATATCAAGATGCCGCGCAGGGACAAGCTGCCACCTGTGCCAACTCAGGCTGCTTTGAGAGTGCCCATGGAGCTCTGCAAACTGAGACCAGGAACGTGGGGTGCTGTGTTTTGTTTCCGCAGGCAGAAGCCTTTGTCTGTACCAGGTAGGGCCTTGTTCCTCCAGGCCAGATGCGTGCTGGATTTCCACAAATATCAAGATGCCGCCCAGGGACAAGCTGCCACCTGTGCCAACTAGGGCTGCTTTGAGATTGCCCATGGAGCTCTGCAAACTGAGACAAGGAACGTGGGTTTGCGAAATATGTTTCCCCGGGCAGAAGCCTTTGTCATTACGAGGCAGGCCCTCGGCCCCTGTCGGCCGGCTGCCTGCTGGATTTCCACGAATTACAAGATGCTGCCCAGGCACAAGATGCCACCAGTGCCAACTTGGGCTGCTTTGAGAGTGCCCATGGAGCTCTGCAAACTGAGACCAGGAACGTGGGCTGGTGGCTTTTGTTTCCCCGGGCAGAAGCCTTTGTCAGTACCATGTTGGCCCTCGGCCCTCAGGACCGGCTGCCTGCTGGATTTCCACAAATATCAAGATGCTGCCCAGGGACAAGCTGCCACCTGTGCCAACTCGGGCTGCTTTGAGAGTGCCCATGGAGCTCTGCAAACTGAGACCAGGACCGTGGGGTGGTGGCTTTTGTTTCCCCGGGCAGAAGCCTTTGTCAGTACCATGTTGGCCCTCTGCCGTTCGGAGCCGGCTGACTACTGGATTTCCACGAATATCAAGATGCCGCCAAGGGACAATCTGCCACCCTTGCCACCTCGGGCTGCTTTGAGAGTGCCCATGGAGCTCTGCAAACTGAGACCAGGAACATGGGGTGGTGCGTTTTGTTTTCCCAGGCAGAAGCATTTGTCAGTACCAGGTAGGCCCTGGGCCCTTCGGGGCCGGCGGCCTGCTGGATTTCCACGAATATCAAGATGCCGCCCAGGGACAAGCTGCCACCTGTGCCAACTCAAGCTACTTTGAGATTGCCCATGGAGCTCTGCAAACTGAGACCAGGAACGTGGGTTTGCGAAATTTGTTTCCCCGGGCAGAAGCCTTTGACATTACCAGGTAGGCCCTCGGACCCTGTGGGCCGGCTGCCTGCTGGATTTCGACGAATTACAAGATGCTGCCCAGGCACAAGATGCCACCAGTGCCAACTGGGGCTGCTTTTAGAGTGCCCATGGAGCTCTGCAAACTGAGACCAGGAACGTGGGCTGGGGGGTTTTGTTTCCCTGGGCAGAAGCCTTTGTCAGTACCATCTTGGCCATCGGCCCTCAGGACCGGCTGCCTGCTGGATTTCCACAAATATCAAGATGCTGCCCAGGGACAAGCTGCCACCTGTGCCAACTCGGGCTGCTTTGAGAGTGCCCATGGAGCTCTGGAAACTGAGACCAGGACCGTGGGGTGGTGGCTTTTGTTTCCGCTGGGAGAAGCCATAGTCAGTACCATGTTGGCCCGGGGCCCTTCGGGGTCGGCTGCCTGCTGCATTTCCACGAATATCAAGATGCCGCCAAGGGACAATCTGCCACCCTTGCCACCTCGGGCTGCTTTGAGAGTGCCCATGGAGCTCTGCAAACTGAGACCAGGAACGTGTCCTGGTGGGTTTTATTTTCCCGGGCAGAAGCATTTGCAGTGCCAGGTAGGCCCTCGGCCGTTCGGGGCTGGCTGCCTGCTGGATTTCCACAAATATCAAGATGCCGCCAAGGGACAATCTGCCACCCTTGCCACCTCGGGCTTCTTTGAGAGTGCCCATGGAGCTCTGCAATCTGAGAGCAGGATGGTTGGGTTTTGGGTTTTGTTTCCCCGGGCAGAAGCCTTCGTTAGTACTATGTAGGCCCTGGGCCCTTCGGGGCCGGCTGCCCGCTGGATTTCCACAAATATCAAGATGCCGCCCAGGTACAAGCTGCCACCTGTGCCAACTCGGGCTGCTTTGAGAGTGCCCATGGAGCTCTGCAAACTGAGACCAGGAACGTGGGCTCGTGGGTTTTATTTTCCCGGGCAGAAGCATTTGCAGTACCAGGTAGGCCCTCGGCCGTTCGGGGCCGGCTGACTGCTGGATTTCCACGAATATCAAGATGCCGCGCAGGGACAAGCTGCCCCCCGTGCCAACTCAGGCTGATTTGAGAGTGCCCATGGAGCTCTGCAATCTGAGATCAGGAACGTGGAGTGGGGGTTTTGTTTCCGCAGGCAGAAGCCTTTGTCAGTACTAGGTATGCCCCTGTTCCTTAGGGGTAGGCTGCTTGCTGGATTACCACAAATATCAAGATGCCGCCCAGGGACAAGCTGCCACCTGTGCCAACTCGGGCTGCTTTGAGAGTGCCCATGGTGCTCTGCAAACTGAGACCAGGAACGTGGGGTTGTGGGTTTTCTTTTTCCCGGGCAGAAGACTTGGTCTGTACTAGGTAGAGCCTTGTTCCTCCGGGCCAGGCTGCCAGCTGGATTTCCACGAATATCAAGATGCCGTCCAGGGACAAACTGCCACCTGTACCAACTCGGACTGGTTTGAGAGTGCCCATGGAGCTCTGCAAACTGAGACCAGGAACGTGGGGTGGTGGCTTTTGTTTCCCCAGGGAGAAGCCTTTGTCAGTACCATGTTGGCCCTCGGCCCTTCGGAGCCGCCTGCCTGCTGGATTTCCACGAATGTCAAGATGCCACCCAGGGACAAGCTGCCACCTGTGCCAACTCGGGCTGCTTTGAGAGTGCCCATGGAGCTCTGAAAACTGAGACCAGGAATGTGGGCTGGTGGGTTTTATTTTCCCGGGCAGAAGCATTTTTCAGTACCAGGTAGGCCCTCGGCCCTATGGGGCCGGCTGCTCGCTGGATTTCCACGAATATCAAGATGCCGCCCAGGGACAAGTTGCCACCTGTGCCAACTCAGGCTGCTTTGAGAGTGCCCATGGAGCTCTGCAAACTGAGACCAGGAACGTAGGTTTGCGAAATTTGTTTCCCCGGGCAGAAGCCTTTGTCTTTACCATGTAAGCCTTCGGACCCTGTGGGCCAGCTGCCAGCTGGATTTCCACGAATATCAAGATGCTGCCCAGGGACAAGCTGCCACCTGTACCAACTCGGGCTGCTTTGAGATTGCCTATTGAGCTCTGCAAACTGAGACAAGGAACGTGGGTTTGCGAAATTTGTTTCCCCGGGCAGAAGCCTTTGACGTTACCAGGTAGGCCTTCGGACCCTGTGGGCCGGCTGCCTGCTGGATTTCGACGAATTACAAGATGCTGCCCAGGCACAAGATGCCACCTGTGCCAACTTGGGCTGCTTTGGGAGTGCCCATGGAGCTCTGCAAACTGAGACCAGGAACGTGGGCTGGGGGGTTTTGTTTCCCCGGGCAGAAGCCTTTGTCAGTACCATCTTGGCCCTCGGCCCTCAGGACCGGCTGCCTGCTGGATTTCCACGAATATCAAGATGCCGCCAAGGGACAATCTGCCACCTGTACCAACTCGGGCTGCTTTTAGAGTGCCCATGGAGCTCTGCAAACTGAGACCAGGAATGTGGGGTGGTGGGTTTTGTTTCCCCGGGCAGAAGCCTTTGTCAGTACCATGTTGGCCCTCAGCCCTATGGGGCCGGCTGCTCGCTGGATTTCCACGAATATCAAGATGCCGCCGAGGGACAAGTTGCCACCCGTGCCGACTCGGGCTGCTTTGAGAGTGCCCATGGAGCTCTGCAAACTGAGACCAGGAATGTGGGGTGGTGGCTTTTGTTTCCCCGGGCAGAAGCCTTTGTCAGTACCATGTTGGCCCTTGGCCCTATGGGGCCGGCTGCTCGCTGGATTTCCACGAATATCAAGATGCCGCCGAGGGACAAGTTGCCACATGTGCCGACTCGGGCTGCTTTGAGAGTGCCCATGGAGCTCTGCAATCTGAGACCAGCAACCAGGGCTGGTGGTTTTTGTTTTCCCGGGCAGAAGCATTTGCAATACCAGGTAGGCCCTGGGCCCATAGGGGCTGGCTGCCTGCTGGATTTCCACGAATATCAAGATGCCGCCAAGGGACAATCTGCCACCCTTGCTACCTCGGGCTGCTTTGAGAGTGCCCACGGAGCTCTGCAAACTGAGACCAGGAACGTGGGGTGGTGTGTTTTGTTTTCCCGGGCAGAAGCATTTGTCGGTACCAGGTAGGCCCTCGGCCCTTCGGGGACTTCTGACTGCTGGATTTCCACATATATCAAGATGCCGCCCAGGGACATGCTGCCACCTGTGCCAAGTCAAACTACTTTGAGAGTGCCCATGGAGCTCTGCAATCTGAGAACAGGAACGTCGGGTGGTGCGTTTTGTTTTCCCGGGCAGAAGCATTTGTTTCTACCGCGTAGAACCATGGCCCTTCGGGGCCGGGTACCTGCAGGATTTCCACGAATATCAAGATGCCGCCAAGGGACAATCTGCCACGCTTGCCACCTCGGGCTGCTTTTAGAGTGCCCATGGAGCTCTGCAAACTGAGACCAGGAACGTGGCCTGGTGGGTTTTATTGTCCCGTGCAGAAGCATTTGCAGTGCCAGGTAGTCCCTCGGCTGTTCGGGGCTGGCTGACTGCTGGATTCCCACGAATATCAAGATGCCGCGCAGGGACAAGCTGCCACCTGTGCCAACTCAGGCTGCTTTGAGAGTGCCCATGGAGCTCTGCAAACTGAGACCAGGAACGTGGGGTGCTGTGTTTTGTTTCCGCAGGCAGAAGCCTTTGTCTGTACCAGGTAGGGCCTCAGCCCGCCAGGCCAGATGCGTGCTGGATTTCCACAAATATCAAGATGCCGCCCAGGGACAAGCTGCCACCTGTGCCAATGCGGGCTGCTTTGAGATTGCCCATGGAGCTCTGCAAACTGAGACAAGGAACGTGGGTTTGCGAAATATGTTTCCCCAGGCAGAAGCCTTTGTCATTACGAGGCAGGCCCTCGGCCCCTGTCGGCCGGCTGCCTGCTGGATTTCCACGAATTACAAGATGCTGCCCAGGCACAAGATGCCACCAGTGCCAACTTGGGCTGCTTTGAGAGTGCCCATGGAGCTCTGCAAACTGAGACCAGGAACGTGGGCTGGTGGCTTTTGTTTCCCCGGGCAGAAGCCTTTGTCAGTACCATGTTGGCCCTCGGCCCTCAGGACCGGCTGCCTGCTGGATTTCCACAAATATCAAGATGCTGCCCAGGGACAAGCTGCCACCTGTGCCAACTCGGGCTGCTTTGAGAGTGCCCATGGAGCTCTGCAAACTGAGACCAGGACCGTGGGGTGGTGGCTTTTGTTTTCCCGTGCAGAAGCCTTTGTCAGTACCATGTAGGCCCTCAGCCCTTCGGGGATGGCTGCATGCTGCATTTCCACGAATATCAAGATGCAGCCAAGGGATAATATGTCACCCGTGCCAACTCGGGCTTCTTTGAGAGTGCCCATGGAGCTCTGCAATCTGAGAGCAGGAAGGTTGGCTTTTGGGTTTTGTTTCCCCGGGCAGAAGCCTTCGTCAGTACTATGTAGGCGCTCGGCCCTTCGGGGCCGGCTGCCCGCTGGATTTCCACAAATATCAAGATGCCGCCCAGGGACAAGCTGGCACCTGTGCCAACTCGGGCTGCTTTGAGAGTGCCCATGGAGCTCTGCAAACTGAGACCAGGAACGTGGGCTCGTGGGTTTTATTTTCCCGGGTAGAAGCATTTGCAGTACCAGGTAGGCCCTCGGCCCTTCGGGGCCGGCTGCCTGCTGGATTTCCACGAATATCAAGATGCCGCGCAGGGACAAGCTGCCACCCGTGCCAACTCAGGCTGCTTTGAGAGTGCCCATGGAGCTCTGCAATCTGAGATCAGGAACGTAGGGTGGGGGTTTTGTTTCCGCAGGCAGAAGCCTTGGTCAGTACTAGGTATGATCCTGATCCTTAGGGGTAGGCTGCTTGCTGGATTACCACAAATATCAAGATGCCGCCCAGGGACAAGCTGCCACCTGTGCCAACTCGGGCTGCTTTGAGAGTGCCCATGGAGCTCTGCAAACTGAGACCAGGAACGTGGGGTTGTGGGTTTTCTTTTGCCGGGCAGAAGACTTGGTCTGTACTAGGTAGGGCCTTGTTCCTCCGGGCCAGGCTGCCAGCTGGATTTCCACGAATATCAAGATGCCGCCAAGGGACAAACTGCCACCTGTACCAACTCGGGCTGGTTTGAGAGTGCCCATGGAGCTCTGCAAACTGAGACCAGGAATGTGGGGTGGTGGCTTTTGTTTCCCCGGGCAGAAGCCTTTGTCAGTACCATGTTGGCCCTCGGCCCTATGGGGCCGGCTGCTCGCTGGATTTCCACGAATATCAAGATGCCGCCGAGGGACAAGTTGCCACCTGTGCCGACTCGGGCTGCTTTGAGAGTGCCCATGGAGCTCTGCAATCTGAGACTAGCAACCAGGGCTGGTGGTTTTTGTTTTCCCGGGCAGAAGCTTTTGCAATACCAGGTAGGCCCTGGGCCCATAGGGGCCGGCTGCCTGCTGGATTTCCACGAATATCAAGATGCCGCCAAGGGACAATCTGCCACCCTTGCTACCTCGGGCTGCTTTGAGAGTGCCCACGGAGCTCTGCAAACTGAGACCAGGAACGTGGGGTGGTGCGTTTTGTTTTCCCGGGCAGAAGCATTTGTCGGTACCAGGTAGGCCCTCGTACCTTCGGGGACTTCTGACTGCTGGATTTCCACATATATCAAGATGCCGCCCAGGGACATGCTGCCACCTGTGCCAAGTCAAGCTACTTTGAGAGTGCCCATGGAGCTCTGCAATCTGAGACCAGGAACGTCGGGTGGTGCGTTTTGTTTTCCCGGGCAGAAGCATTTGTTTCTACCGCGTAGACCCTTGGCCCTTCGGGGCCGGGTACCTGCAGGATTTCCACGAATATCAAGATGCCGCCCAGAGACAAGCTGCCACCTGTGCCAACTCAGGCTTCTTTGAGTGTGCCCATGGAGCTCTGCAATCTGAGACCAGGAACGTGGGGTGGTGGCTTTTGTTTTCCCGGGCAGAAGCCTTTGTCAGTACCAGGTAGGCCCTGGGCCCTTCGGGGCCGGCTGCCTGCTGCATTTCCACGAATATCAAGATGCCGCCAAGGGATAATCTGCCACCTGTGCCAACTTGGGCTTCTTTGAGAGTGCCCATGGAGCTCTGCAATCTGAGACCAGGAACTTTGGGTGGTGGGTTTTGTTTTCCCGGGCAGAAGCCTTTGTCAGTACCATGTAGGCCCTCAGCCCTTCGGGGATGGCTGCATGCTGCATTTCCACGAATATCAAGATGCCGCCAACGGATAATCTGTCACCCGTGCCAACTCGGGCTGCTTTGAGAGTGCCCATGGAGCTCTGCAATCAGAGAGCAGGAAGGTTGGGTTTTGGGTTTTGTTTCGCCGGACAGAAGCCTTCGTCAGTACCATGTAGGCCCTCGGCCCTTCGGGGCCGGCTGCCCGCTGGATTTCCACGAATATCAAGATGCCGCCCAGGGACAAGCTGCCACCTGTGCCAACTCGGGCTGCTTTGAGAGTGCCCATCGAGCTCTGCAATCTGAGACCAGGAACGTGGGCTCGTGGGTTTTATTTTCCCAGGCAGAAGCATTTGCAGTACCAGGTAGGCCCTCGGCCGTTCGGGGCCGGCTGCCTGCTGGATTTCCACGAATATCAAGATGCCGCGCAGGGATAAGCTGCCACCTGTGCCAACTCAGGCTGCTTTGAGAGTGCCCATGGAGCTCTGCAATCTGAGATCAGGAACGTGGGGTGGGGGTTTTGTTTCCGCAGGCAGAAGCCTTTGTCTGTACTAGGTATGACCCTGTTCCTTAGGGGTAGGCTGCTTGTTGGATTACCACAAATATCAAGATGCCGCCCAGGGACAAGCTGCCACCTGTGACAAATCGGGCTGCTTTGAGAGTGCCCATGGAGCTCTGCAAACTGAGACCAGGAACGTGGGGTTGTGGGTTTTCTTTTTCCCGGGCAGAAGCCTTGGTCTGTACTAGGTAGGGCCTTGTTCCTCCGGGCCAGGCTGCCAGCTGGATTTCCACGAATATCAAGATGCCGCCCAGGGACAAACTGCCACCTGTACCAACTCGGGCTGCTTTGAGAGTGCCCATGGAGCTCTGCAAACTGAGACCATGAACGTGGGGTGGTGGGTTTTGTTTTCCCGGGCAGAAGCCTTTGTCAGTACCATGTAGGCCCTCAGCCCTTCGGGGATGGCTGCATGCTGCATTTCCACGAATATCAAGATGCCGCCAAGGGATAATCTGTCACCCATGCCAACTCGGGCTGCTTTGAGAGTGCCCATGGAGCTCGGCAATATGAGACCAGGAACCAGGGGTGGAGGGTTTTGTTTTCCCGGGCAGAAGAATTTGTTAGTACCGGGTAGGCCCTCGGCCCTTCGTGGCCGGCTGCCTGCTGCATTTCCACGAATATCAAGATGCTGCCCAGGGACAATCTGCCACCTGTGCCAACTCGGGCTGCTTTGAGTGTGCCCATGGAGCTCTGCAAACTGAGACCAGGAACGTGGGGTGCGGAGTTTGTTTCCCTGGGCAGAAGACTTTGTCAGTACTAGGTAGGCCCTCGGCCCTTCGGGGCCGGCTGCCTGCTGCATTTCCACAAATATCAAGATGCCGCCCAGGGACAAGCTGCCACCTGTGCCAACTGGGGCTGCTTTGAGAGTGCCCATGGAGCTCTGCAAACTGAGACCAGGAACGTGGGGTGGTGGCTTTTGTTTCCCCAGGCAGAAGCATTTGTCAGTACCAGGTAGGCCCTTGGCCCTTTCTGGCCGGCTGCTCGCTGGATTTCCACGAATAACAAGATGCCGCCCAGGGACAAGCTGCCACCTGTGCCAACTCGGGCTGCTTTGAGAGTGCCCATGGAGATCTGCAATCTGAGACCAGGAACGTGGGCGCGTGGGTTTTATTTTCCCGGGCAGAAGCATTTGCAGTACCAGGTAGGCCCTCGGCCCTTCGGGGCCGGCTGCGTGCGGCATTTCCACGAATATCAAGATGCCGCCCAGGGACAAGCTGCCACCTGTGCCAACTCGGGCTGCTTTGAGAGTGCCCATGGATCTCTGCAAACTGAGACCAGGAACGTGGGTTTGCGACATTTGTTTCCCCGGGCAGAAGCCTTTCTCATTACCAGGTAGGCCCTCGGCCCCTGTGGGCCGGCTGCCCGCTGGATTTCCACGAATATCAAGATGCTGCCCAGGCACAAGCTGCCACCTGTGCCAACTCGGGCTGCTTTGAGAGTGCCCATGGAGCTCTGCAAACTGAGACCAGGAACGTGGGCTGGTGGGCTTTGTTTCCCCGGGCAGAAGCCTTTGTCATTACCATGTTGGCCCTCGGCCCTTCGGGGCCGGCTGCCTGCTGGATTTCCACAAATATCAAGATGCTGCCCAGGGACAAGCTGCCACCTGTGCCAACTCGGGCTGCTTTGAGAGTGCCCATGGAGCTCTGCAAACTGAGACCAGGACCGTGGGGTGGTGGCTTTTGTTTCCCAGGTCAGAAGCCTTTGTCAGTACCATGTTGGCCCTCGGGCCTTCGGAGCCGGCTGCCTGCTGGATTTCCAGGAATTTCAAGATGCTGCCCAGGGACAAGCTGCCACCTGTGCCAACTCGGGCTGCTTTGAGAGTGCCCACGGAGCTCTGAAAACTGAGACCAGGAACGTGGGCTGGTGGGTTTTATTTTCCCAGGCAGAAGCATTTGCAATGCCGGGTAGGCCCTCGGCCGTTCGGGGCTGGCTGCCTGCTGGATTTCCCCGAATATCAAGATGCCGCCAAGGGACAAGCTGCCACCTTTGCCAACTCGGGCTGCTTTGAGAGTGCCCATGGAGCTCTGCAATCTGAGACCAGGAACGTGGGCTGGTGGGTTTTGTTTCCGCAGGCAGAAGCCTTTGTCTGTACTAGGTATGCCCCTGTTCCTTAGGGGTAGGCTGCTTGCTGCATTTCCACGAATATCAAGATGCCGCCCAGGGACAAGCTGCCACCTGTGCCAACTGGGGCTGCTTTGAGAGTGCCCATGGAGCTCTGCAAACTGAGACCAGGAACGTGGGGTTGTGGGTTTTGTCTCCGCAGGCAGAAGCCTTTGTCTCGTCCAGGCAGGGCCATGTTCCTCCGGGGCAGGCTGCCCGCTGGATTTCCACGAATATCAAGATGCTGCCCAGGGACAAGCTGCCACCTGTACCAACTCAGGCTTCTTTGAGAGTGCCCATGGAGCTCTGCAAACTGAGACCAGGAACGTGGGGTTGTGGGTTGTGTTTTCCCGGGCAGAAGCCTTTGTCAGTACTAGGTATGCCCCTGTTCCATAGGGGTAGGCTGCTTGCTGGATTTCCACGAATATCAAGATGCCGCCCAGGGACAAGCTGCCACCTGTGCCAACTTGGGCTGCTTTGAGAGTGCCCATGGAGCTCTGCAAACTGAGACCAGGAACGTGGGTTTGCGAAAATTGTTTCCCCGGGCAGAAGCCTTTGTCATTACCAGGTAGGCCCTCGGCTCTATGGGGCCGGCTGCCTGCTGGATTTCCACATATATCAAGGTGCCGCCCAGGGACAAGCTGCCAACTGTGCCAACTTGGGCTTCTTTGAGAGTGCCCATGGAGTTCTGCAAACTGAGACCAGGAACGTGGGCTCGTGGGTTTTATTTTCCCAGGCAGAAGCATTTGCAGAACCAGGTAGGCCCGGGGCCCTTCGGGGATGGCTGCCTGCGGCATTTCCACGAATATCAAGATGCCGCCCAGGGACAAGCTGCCACCTGGCCCAACTTGGGCTGCTTTGAGAGTGCCCATGGAGCTCTGCAATCTGAGACATGGAACGTGGGGTAGTGGCTTTTGTTTCCCCGGGCAGAAGCCTTTATCAGTACCAGGTAGGCTCTCGGCCCTTTCTGAACGGCTGCCTTCTGGATTTCCACAAATATCAAGGTGCCGCCCAGGGACAAGCTGCCACCTGTGCCAACTCGGGCTGCTTTGAGAGTGCCCATGGAGCTCTGCAAACTGAGACCAGGAACGTGGGCTCGTGGGTTTTATTTTCCCGGGCAGAAGCATTTGCAGAACCCGGTAGGCCCGGGGCCCTTCGGGGCCGGCTGCCCGCTGCATTTCCACGAATATCAAGATGCTGCCCAGGGACAAGCTGCCACCTGTGCCAACTTGGGCTGCTTTGAGAGTGCCCATGGAGCTCGGCTAACTGAGACCAGGAACGTTGGGTGGTGGTTTTTGTTTCCCCGGGCATTAACATTTGTTAGTACCATGTAGGCCATTGGTCCTTCGGGGCCGGCTGCGTGCTGGATTTCCACAAATATCAAGATGCTGCCCAGGGACAAGCTGCCACCTGTGCCAACTGGGGCTGCTTTGAGAGTGCCCATGGAGCTCTGCAAACTGAGACCAGGAACGTTGGGTGGTGGCTTTTGTTTCCCCGGGGAGAAGCCTTTTTTGGTACCATGTAGGCCCTTGGTCCTTCGGGGCCGGCTGCCTGCTGGATTTCCACGAATATCAAGGTGCCGCCCAGGGACAAGCTGCCACCGGTGCTAACTCGGGCTGCTTTGAGAGTGCCCATGGAGCTCTGCAAACTGAGACCAGGAACGTGGGCTGGTGGGTTTTGATTTCCCCAGGCAGAAGCCTTTGTCAGTATCAGGTAGGCCCTCGGCCCTTTCTGAAAGGCTGCCTGCTGGATTTCCACGAATATCAAGGTGCCGCCCAGGTACAAGCTGCCACCGGTGTCAACTCGGGCTGCTTTGAGAGTGCCCACGGAGCTCTGCAAACTGAGACCAGGAACGTGGGGTGGTGGGTTTTGTTTCTGCAGGCAGAAGACTTTGTCAATACTAGGTAGGCCCCTGTTCCTTAGGGGTAGGCTGCTTGCTGGATTTCCACGAATATCAAGATGCTGCCCAGGGAAAAACTGCCACCTGTGCCAACTGGGGCTTCTTTGAGAGTGCCCATGGAGCTCTGCAAACTGAGACCAGGAACGTGGGGTGGTGGGTTTTATTTTCCCGGGCAGAAGCCTTTATCAGTACCAGGTAGGCTCTCGGCCCTTTCTGAACGGCTGCCAGCTGGATTTCCACAAATATCAAGGTGCCGCCCAGGGACAAGCTGCCACCTGTGCCAACTCGGGCTGCTTTGAGAGTGCCCACGTAGCTCTGCAAACTGAGACCAGGAACGTGGGGTTGTGGGTTGTGTTTTCCCGGGCAGAAGCCTTTGTCAGTACTAGGTATGCCCCTGTTCCATAGGGGTAGGCTGCTTGCTGGATTTCCACGAATATCAAGATGCCGCCCAGGGACAAGCTGCCACCTGGGCCAACTTGGGCTGCTTTGAGAGTGCCCATGGAGCTCTGCAAACTGAGACCAGGAACGTGGGTTTGCGAAATTTGTTTCCCCGGGCAGAAGCCTTTGTCATTACCAGGCAGGCCCTCGGCTCTATGGGGCCGGCTGCCTGCTGGATTTCCACATATATCAAGGTGCCGCCCAGGGACAAGCTGCCAACTGTGCCAACTTGGGCTTCTTTGAGAGTGCCCATGGAGCTCTGCAAACTGAGACCAGGAACGTGGGCTCGTGGGTTTTATTTTCCCAGGCAGAAGCATTTGCAGAACCAGGTAGGCCCGGGGCCCTTCGGGGATGGCTGCCTGCGGCATTTCCACGAATATCAAGATGCCGCCCAGGGACAAGCTGCCACCTGTGCCAACTTGGGCTGCTTTGAGAGTGCCCATGGAGCTCTGCAATCTGAGACATGGAACGTGGGGTAGTGGCTTTTGTTTCCCCGGGCAGAAGCCTTTGTTAGTCCCATGTAGGCCCTCGCCCCTTAGGGGCCGGCTGCCCGCTGGATTTCCACGAATAACAAGATGCCGCCCAGGGATAAGCTGCCACGTCTTCCAACTCGGGCTGCTTTGAGAGTGCCCATGGAGCTCTGCAAACTGAGACCAGGAACGTAGGTTCGTGGGTTTTATTTTCCAGGGCAGAAGCATTTGCAGTACCAGGTAGGCCGCGGGCCCTTCTGGGCCGGCAGCCTGCTGGATTTCCACGAATATCAAGATGCCGCCCAGGGACAAGCTGCCACCTGTGCCAACTCGGGCTGCTTTGAGAGTGCCCATGGTGCTCTGCAATCTGAGACAAGGAATGTGGGCTCGTGGGTTTTATTTTCCCTGGCAGAAGCCTTTGTCAGAACCAGGTAGGCCCGGGGCCCTTCGGGGCCGGCTGCCTGGGGCATTTCCACGAATATCAAGATGCCGCCCAGGGACAAACTGCCACCTGTGCCAACTTGGGCTGCTTTGAGTGTGCCCATGGAGCTCTGCAAACTGAGACCAGGAACGTTGGGTGGTGGCTTTTGTTTCTCCGGGCAGAAGCCTATTTTGGTACCAGGTAGGGCCTCGGCCCTATGGGGCCGGCTAACTGCTGGATTTCCACAAATATCAAGATGCCACCCAGGGACAATCTTCCACCTGTGCCAACTCGGGCTGCTTTGAGAGTGCCCATGGAGCTCTGCAAACTGAGACCAGGAATGTGGGGTGGTGGGTTTTGTTTCTGCAGGCAGAAGCCTTTGTCAGTACAAGGTATTCCCCTGTTCCATAGGGGTAGGCTGCTTGCTGGATTTCCCCGAATATCAAGATGCCGCCCAGGCATAAGATGCCACCTGTGCCAACTCTGGCTGCTTTGAGAGTGCCCATGGAGCTCTGCAATCTGAGACCAGGAACGTGGGCTGGTGGGTTTTTTTTTCCCGGGCAGAAGCCTTGGTCTGTACTAGGTAGGGCCTTGTTCCTCCGGGGCCGTCTGCCTGCTGGATTTCCACGAATATCAAGATGCCGCCCAGGGACAAACTGCCACCTGTGCCAACTGGGGCTGCTTTGAGAGTGCCCATGGAGCTCTGCAAACTGAGACCAGGAACGTGGGGTGGTGGCTTTTGTTTCCCCGGGCAGAAGCCTTTGTCAGTACCATGTTGGCCCTCGGGCCTTCGGAGCCGGCTGCCTGCTGGATTTCCACGAATATCAAGGTGCCGCCCAGGGACAAGCTGCCACCTGTGCCAACTCGGGCTGCTTTGAGAGTGCCCATGGAGCTCTGCAATCTGAGACCAGGAACCTGGGGTGGTGCGTTTTGTTTCCCCGGGCAGAAGCCTTTGTCATTACCAGGTAGGCCCTCGGCCCTATGGGGCCGGCTGCCTGCTGGATTTCCATGAATATCAAGATGCCGCCCAGGGACATGCTGCCACCTGTGCCAACTCAAGCTACTTTGAGAGTGCCCATGGAGCTCTGCAATCTGAGACCAGGAACGTTGGGTGTTGCGTTTTGTTTTCCCAGGCAGAAGCATTTGTTTGTACCGCGTAGACCCTTGGCCCTTAGGGGCCGGGTACCTGCTGGATTTCCACGAATATCAAGATGCCGCCCCGAGATAAGCTGCCACCTGTGCCAACTCGGGCTTATTTGAGAGTGTACATGGAGCTCTGCAAACTGAGACCAGGAACGTGCGGCTGTGGGTTATATTTTCCTGGGCAGAAGAATTTCCAGTACCGGGTAGGCCCTCGGCCGTTCGGGGCCGGCTGCCTGCTGCATTTCCACGAATATCAAGATGCCGCCAAGGGATAATCTGCCAACTGTGCCAACTTGGGTTTCTTTGAGAGTGCCCATGGAGCTCTGCAATCAGAGATCAGGAACGTTGGGTGGTGGCTTTTGTTTTCCCGGGCAGAAGCCTTTCTCAGTACCAGGTAGGCCCTGGGCCCTTCGGGGCCGGCAGACTGCTGGATTTCCACGAATATCAAGGTGCCGCCCAGGGACACGCTGCCACCTGTACCAACTCGGGCTGCTTTGAGAGTGCCCATGGAGCTCTGCAAACTGAGACCAGGAACGTGGGGTTCTGCGTTATGTTTTTCCGGGCAGAAGCATTTGTCTGTACCAGGTAGGCCCTTGTTCCTCAGGGGCAGGCTGCCAGCTGGATTTCCACGAATATCTAGATGCCGCCCAGGGACAAGCTGCCACCTGTGCAAACTCAGGCTGCTTTGAGAGTGCCCATGGAGCTCTGCAAACTGAGACCAGGAACGTGGGGTGGTGGCTTTTGTTTCCCCGGGCAGAAGCCTTTGTCAGTAGCAGGTATGGCCTCGGCCCGCAAGGCCAGATGCCTCCTGGATTTCCACAAATATCAAGATGCCACCCAGGGACAAGCTTCCACCTGTGCCAACTCGGGCTGCTTTGAGAGTGCCCATGGAGCTCTGCAAACTGAGACCAGGAACGTGGGTTTGCGAAATTTGTTTCCCCGGGCAGAAGCATTTGTCAGTACCATGTTGGCCCTCGGCCCGTCGGGGCCGGCTAACTGCTGGATTTAAAAGAATATCAAGGTGCCGCCCAAGGACAAGCTGCCACCTGTGCCATATCGGGCTGCTTTGAGAGTGCCCATGGAGCTCTGCAAACTGAGACCAGGAACGTGGGGTTGTGGGTTTTATTTTCCCGGGCAGAAGCCTTTGTCAGTACCATGTTGGCCCTCGGCCCTTCGGAGCCGGCTGCCTGCTGGATTTCCACGAATATCAAGATGCCGCCAAGGGACAAGCTGCCACCTGTGCCAACTCGGGCTTCTTTGAGAGTGTACATGGATCTCTGCAAACTGAGACCAGGAACGTGGGGTTGTGTGTTATATTTTCCCGGGCAGAAGCATTTGCAGTACCTGGTAGGCCCTCGGCCCTTCGGAGCCTGCAGACTGCTGGATTTCCACGAATATCAAGGTGCCGCCCAGGGACAAGCTGCCTCCTGTACCAACTCGGGCTGCTTTGAGAGTGCCCATGGAGCTCTGCAAACTGAGACCAGGAACGTGGGCTTGTGGGTTTTGTTTTCCCGGGCAGAAGTCTTTGTCTGTACTAGGTAGGGCCTTGTTCCTCAGGGGCAGGCTGCCAGCTGGATTTCCACGAATATCTAGATGCCGCCCAGGGACAAACTGCCACCTGTACAAACTCGGGCTGCTTTGAGAGTGCCCATGGAGCTCTGCAACCTGAGACCAGGAACCAGGGGTGGTGGCTTTTGTTTCCCCGGGCAGAAGTCTTTGTCAGTACTAGGTAGGGCCTCGGACCGCAAGGCCAGATGCCTGCTGGATTTCCACAAATATCAAGATGCCGCCCAGGGACAAGCTGCCACCGGTGCCAACTCGGGCTGCTTTGAGAGTGCCCATGGAGCTCTGCAAACTGAGACCAGGAACTTGGGTTTGTGGGTTTTGTTTCCCCAGGCAGAAGCCTTTGCAGTACCAGGTAGGCCCTCGGCCCTTCGGGGCCGTCTGGCAGAAGGATTTCCATGAATATCAAGATGCCGCGCAGGGACAAGCTGCCACCTGTGCCAACTCAGGCTGCTTTGAGAGTGCCCATGGAGCTCTGCAAACAGAAACTAGGAACGTGGGGTGCTGAGTTTTGTTTACCCGGGCAGAGCCCATTGTCAGTACCACGTAGGCCCTTGTCCCTTGGGGGTAGGCTGGCACCAGGATTTCCACGAATATCAAGATGCTGCCCAGGGACAAGCTGCCACCTGTGCCAACGTCGGCTGCTTTGAGATTGCCCATGGAGCTCTGCAAACTGAGACCAGGAACGTGGGTTTGCGAAATTTGTTTCCCCGGGCAGAAGCCTTTATCAGTACCATCTTGGCCCTCGGCTCTCAGGGCCGGCTGCCTGCTGGATTTCCACAAATATCAAGATGCTGCCCAGGGACAAGCTGCCACCTGTGCCAACTCGGGCTGCTTTGAGATTGCCCATGGAGCTCTGCAATCTGAGACCAGGAACGTGGGGTGGTGGCTTTTGTTTCCCCGGGCAGAAGCCTTTGTCAGTACCATGTTGGCCCTCGGATTTCGGAGCCGGCTGCCTGCTGCATTTCCACAAATATCAAGATGCCGCCCAGGGACAAGCTGCCAGCTGTGCCAACTGGGGCTGCTTTGAGAGTGCCCATGGAGCTCTGCAATCTGAGACCAGGAACGTGGGCTCGTATGTTTTATTTTCCCAGGCAGAAGCATTTGCAGAACCAGGTAGGCCCGGGGCCCTTCGGGGTCGGCTGCCTGCGGCATTTCCACGAATATCAAGGTGCCGCCCAGGGACAAGCTGCCACCTGTGCCAACTGGGCTGCTTTGAGAGTGCCCATGGAGCTCGGAAAACTGAGACCAGGAACGTTGGTTGGTGGGTTTTGTTTCCCCGGGCAGAAGCCTTTTTCAGTACCATGTAGGCCCTTGGTCCTTCGGGGCCGGCTTCCTGCTGGATTTCCACAAATATCAAGATGCCGCCCAGGCATAAGATGCCACCTGTGCCAACTCGGGCTGCTTTGAGAGTGCCCATGGAGCTCTGCAAACTGAGACCAGGAACGTGGGCTGGTGGGTTTTATTTTCCCGGGCAGAAGCCTTGGTCTGTACTAGGTAGGGCCTTGTTCCTCCGGGGCAGGCTGTCAGCTGGATTTCCAGGAATATCAAATGCCGCCCAGGGACAAGCTGCCACCTGTGCCAACTTGGGCTGCTTTGAGAGTGCCCATAGAGCTCTGCAAACTGAGACCAGGAACGTGGGGTGGTGGGTTTTATTTTCCCGGGCAGAAGCCTTTGTCAGTACCAGGTAGGCCCTCGGCCCTTCGGGGCCGGCTGCCTGCTGGATTTCCACAAATATCAAGATGCCGCCCAGGGACAAGCTGCCACCTGTGCCAACTCGGGCTGCTTTGAGAGTGCCCATGGAGCTCTGCAATCTGAGACCAGGAACTTGGGGTAGTGGCTTTTGTTTCCCCGGGCAGAAGACTTTGTTAGTCCCATGTAGGCCCTCGGCCCTTCGTGGCCGGCTGCCCGCTGGATTTCCACGAATATCAAGATGCCGCCCAGGGATAAGCTGCCACCTGTGCCAACTCGGGCTGCTTTGAGAGTGCCCATGGCGCTCTGCCAACTGAGACCAGGAAGGTAGGCTCGTGGGTTTTATTTTCCCGGGCAGAAGCATTTGTTTGTCCCATGTAGGCCCTCGGCCCTTCGGGGCCGGCTGCCCGCTGGATTTCCACGAATATCAAGATGCCGCCCAGGGACAAGCTGCCACCTGTGCCAACTCAGTCTGCTTTGAGAGTGCCCATGGAGCTCTGCAAACTGAGACCAGGAACGTGGCCTGGTGGGTTTTATTTTCCCGGGCAGAAGCCTTTGTCAGTACCAGGTAGGCCCTTGTTCCTTCGGGGCCGGCTGCATGCTGGATTTCCACAAATATCAAGATGCCGCCCAGGGACAAGCTGCCACCTGTGCCAACTCGGGCTGCTTTGAGAGTGCCCATGGAGCTCTGCAATCTGAGACCAGGAACTTGGGGTAGTGGCTTTTGTTTCCCCGGGCAGAAGACTTTGTTAGTCCCATGTAGGCCCTCGGCCCTTCGGGGCCGGCTGCCCGCTGGATTTCCACGAATATCAAGATGCCGCCCAGGGATAAGCTGCCACCTGTGCCAACTCGGGCTGCTTTGAGAGTGCCCATGGCGCTCTGCAAACTGAGACCAGGAACGTAGGCTCGTGGGTTTTATTTTCCCGGGCAGAAGCATTTGTTTGTCCCATGTAGGCCCTCGGCCCTTCGGGGCCGGCTGCCCACTGGATTTCCACGAATATCAAGATGCCGCCCAGGGACAAGCTGCCACCCGTGCCAACTCGGGCTGCTTTTAGAGTGCCCATGGAGCTCTGCAATCTGAGACCAGGAACGTGGGCTGGTGGGTTTTATTTTCCCGGGCAGAAGAATTTGCAGAACCATGTAGGCCCTCGGCCCTTCGGGGTCGGCTGCCTGCTGCATTTCCACGAATATCAAGATGCCACCCAGGGACAAGCTGCCACCTGTGCCTACTTGGGCTGCTTTGAGAGTGCCCATGGAGCTCGGCTATCTGAGACCAGGAACGTTGGGTGGTGGCTTTTGTTTCCCCGGGCAGAAACATTTGTTAGTACCATGTAGGCCATTGATCCTTCGGGGCCGGCTGCCTGCTGGATTTCCACGAATATCAAGATGCTGCCCAGGGACAAACTGCCACCTGTGCCGACTCGGGCTGCTTTGAGAGTGCCCATGGAGATCTGCAATCTGAGACCGGGAACCAGGGGTGGTGGTTTTTGTTTTCCCGGGCAGAAGCATTTGCAGTACCTGGTAGGCCCTGGGTCTATAGGGGCCGGCTAACTGCTGGATTTAAACGAATATCAAGGTGCCGCCCAGGTACAAGCTGCCACCTGTACCAACTCGGGCTGCTTTGAGAGTTCCCATGGAGCTCTGCAAACTGAGACCAGGAACGTGGGGTTGTGGGTTTTATTTCCCCGGGCAGAAGCCTTTGTCAGTACCATGTTGGCCCTCGGCCCTTCGGAGCCGGCTGCCCCCTGGATTTCCACGAATATCAAGATGCCGCCAAGGGACAAGCTGCCACCTGTGCCAACTCGTGCTTCTTTGAGAGTGTACATGGATCTCTGCAAACTGGGACCAGGAACGTGGGGTTGTGTGTTATATTTTCCCGGGCAGAAGCATTTGCAGTACCTGGTAGGCCCTCGGCCCTTCGGGGCCGGCAGACTGCTGCATTTCCACGAATATCAAGGTGCCGCCCAGGGACAAGCTGCCACCTGTGCCAACTCGGGCTGCTTTGAGAGTGCCCATGGACCTCTGCAAACTGAGACCAGGAACGTGGTCTTGTGGGTTTTGTTTTCCCGGGCAGAAGCCTTGGTCTGTACTAGGTAGGGCCTTGTTCCTCCGGGGCAGGCTGCCAGCTGGATTTCCACAAATATCAAGATGCCGCCCAGGGACAAACTGCCACCTGTACAAACTCGGGCTGCTTTGAGAGTGCCCATGGAGCTCTGCAAACTGAGACCAGGAACGTGGGTTTGCGAAATTTGTTTCCCCGGGCAGAAGCCTTTGTCAGTACCATGTTGGCCCTCGGCCCTCAGGGCCGGCTGCCTGCTGGATTTCCACAAATATCAAGATGCTGCCCAGGGACAAGCTGCCACCTGTGCCAACTCGGGCTGCTTTGAGAGTGCCCATGGAGCTCTGCAAACTGAGACCAGGAACGTCGGGTGGTGGCTTTTGTTTCCCCGGGCAGAAGCCTTTGTCAGTACCATCTTGGCCCTCAGATTTCGGAGCCGGCTGCCTGCTGCATTTCCACAAATATCAAGATGCCGCCCAGGGACAAGCTGCCACCTGTGCCAACTGAGGCTGCTTTGAGAGTGCCCATGGAGCTCTGCAAAGTGAGACCAGGAACGTGGGGTGGTGGCTTTTGTTTTCCCGGGCAGAAGCATTTGTCAGTACTAGGTAGGCCCTTGGCCCGTTCTGAAAGGCTGCCTGCTGGATTTCCACGAATATCAAGGTGCCGCCCAGGTACAAGCTGCCACCTGTGCTAACTCGGGCTGCTTTGAGAGTGCCCACGGAGCTCTGCAAACTGAGACCAGGAACGTGGGCTGGTGGGTTTTGATTTCCCGGGCAGAAGCCTTTGTCAGTATCAGGTAGGCCCTCGGCCCTTTCTGAAAGGCTGCCTGCCTGATTTCCACGAATATCAAGGTGCCGCCCAGGTACAAGCTGCCACCTGTGTCAACTCAGGCTGCTTTGAGAGTGCCCACGGATCTCTGCAAACTGAGACCAGGAACGTGGGGTGGTGGGTTTTGTTTCTGCAGGCAGAAGACTTTGTCAATACTAGGTAGGCCTCTGTTCCTTAGGGGTAGGCTGCTTGCTGGATTTCCACGAATATCAAGATGCCGCCCAGGGACAAACTGCCACCTCTGCCAACTGGGGCTGCTTTGAGAGTGCCCATGGAGCTCTGCAAACTGAGACCAGGAACGTGGGGTGGTGGCTTTTGTTTTCCCGGGCAGAAGCCTTTATCAGTACCAGGTAGGCTCTCGGCCCTTTCTGAACGGCTGCCTGCTGGATTTCCACGAATATCAAGGTGCCGCACAGGGACAAGCTGCCACCTGTGCCATCTCGGGCTTCTTTGAGAGTGCCCACGGAGCTCTGCAAACTGAAACCAGGAACGTGGGGTTGTGGGTTTTGTTTTCCTGGGCAGAAGCCTTTGTCAGTACTAGGAATGCCCCTTTTCCATAGGGGTAGGCTGCTTGCTGGATTTCCACGAATATCAAGATGCCGCCCAGGGACAAGCTGCCACCTGGCCCAACTTGGGCTGCTTTGAGAGTGCCCATGGAGCTCTGCAAACTGAGACCAGGAACGGGGGTTTGCGAAAATTGTTTCCCCGGGCAGAAGCCTTTGTCATTACCAGGTAGGCCCTCGGCCCTATGGGGCCGGCTGCCTGCTGGATTTCCACATATATCAAGGTGCCGCCCAGGGACAAGCTGCCACCTGTGCCAACTTGGGCTTCTTTGAGAGTGCCCATGGAGCTCTGCAAACTGAGACCAGGAACGTGGGCTCGTGGGTTTTATTTTCCCGGGCAGAAGCATTTGCAGAACCAGGTAGGCCCGGGGCCCTTCATGGCCGGCTGCCTGCTGGATTTCCATGAATATCAAGATGCCGCCCAGGGACAAGCTGCCACCTGTGCCAACTCGGGCTCCTTTGAGAGTGCCCATGGAGCTCGGCTATCTGAGACCAGGAACGTTGGGTGGTGGCTTTTTTTTCCCCGGGCAGAAACATTTGTTAGTACCATGTAGGCCATTGGTCCTTCGGGCCAGGCTGCCTGCTGGATTTCCACGAATATGAAGATGCTGCCCAGGGACAAGCTGCCACCTGTGCTAACTCGGGCTGCTTTGAGAGTGCCAATGGAGCTCTGCAAACTGAGACCAGGAACGTGGGCTGGTGGGTTTTGTTTTCCTGGGCAGAAGCCTTTGTCAGTACCAGGTAGGCCCTTGCCCCTTTCTGGCCGGCTGCTCGCTGGATATCCTCGAATATCAAGATGCCACCCAGGCACAAGCTGCCACCTGTGCCAACTCGGGCTGCTTTGAGAGTGCCCATGGAGCTCTGCAAACTGAGACCAGGAACGTGGGCTGGTGGGTTTTATTTTCCCGGGCAGAAGCATTTGCAGTACCAGATAGGCCCTCGGCCGTTCGGGGCTCGCTGACTGCTGGATTTCCACGAATATCAAGATGCTGCCCAGGGACAAGCTGCCACCTGTGCAAACTTGGGCTGCTTTGAGAGTGCCCATGGAGCTCGGCTAACTGAGACCAGGAACGTAGGGTGGTGGGTTTTGTTTCCCCGGGCAGAAACATTTGTTAGTACCATGTAGGCCATTGGTCCTTCGGGGCCGGCTGCCTGCTGGATTTCCACGAATATCAAGATGCTGCCCAGGGACAAACTGCCACCTGTGCCAACTCGGGCTGCTTTGAGAGTGCCCATAGAGCTCTGCAAACTGAGACCAGGAACGTGGGCTGGTGGGTTTTATTTTCCCGGGCAGAAGCCTTGGTCTGTACTAGGTAGGGCCTTGTTCCTCAGGGGCAGGCTGCCTGCTGGATTTCCATGAATATCAAGATGCCGCCAAGGGACAAACTGCCAACTGTACCAACTCAGGCTGCTTTGAGAGTGCCCATGGAGCTCTGCAAACTGAGACCAGGAGCGTGGGGTGGTGGCTTTTGTTTCCCCGGGGAAAAGCCTTTGTCTGTACCATGTTGGCCCTCGGCCCTTCGGAGCCGGCTGCCTGCTGGATTTCCACGAATATCAAGGTGCCGCCCAGGGACAAGCTGCCACCTGTGCCAACTGAGGCTGCTTTGAGAGTGCCCATTGAGCTCTGCAAACTGAGACCAGGAATGTGGGCTGGTGGGTTTTATTTTCCCGGGCAGAAGCATTTGTCAGTACCAGGTAGGCCCTCGGCCCTATGGGGCCGGCTGCTCGCTGGATTTCCACGAATATCAAGATGCCGCCGAGGGACAAGTTGCCACCTGTGCCGACTCGGGCTGCTTTGAGAGTGCCCATGGAGCTCTGCAATCTGAGACCAGGAACCAGGGGTGGTGGTTTTTCTTTTCCCGGGCAGAAGCCTTTGCAGTACCAGGTAGGCCCTAGGCCCATAGGGGCCGGCTGACTGCTGGATTTCCACGAATATCAAGAAGCCGCCAAGGGACAAGCTGGCACCCTTGCTACCTTGGGCTGCTTTGAGAGTGCCCATGGAGCTCTGCAATCTGAGAACAGGAACGTGGAGTGGTGCGTTTTGTTTTCCCGGGCAGAAGCATTTGTCGGTACCAGGTAGGCCCTGGGCCCTTTGGGGCCGGCTGCCTGTTAGATTTCCATGAATATCAAGATGCCACAGAGGGACAAGCTGCCACCTGTGCCAACTGGAGGTACTTTGAGAGTGCCCATGGAGCTCTGCAATCTGAGACCAGGAACGTTGGGTGTTGCGTTTTGTTTTCCCGGGCAGAAGCATTTGTTTGTACCGCGTAGACCCTTGGCCCTTAGGAGCCGGATGCCTGCTGCATTTCCACGAATATCAAGATGCCGCCCAGGGACAAGCTGCCACCTGTGCCGACTCGGGCTGCTTTGAGAGTGCCCATGGAGCTCTGCAATCTGAGACCGGGAACCAGGGGTGGTGGTTTTTGTTTTCCCGGGCAGAAGCATTTGCAGTACCAGGTAGGCCCTGGGTCCATAGGGGCCGGCTAACTGCTGGATTTAAACGAATATCAAGGTGCCGCCAAGGGACAAGCTGCCACCTCTACAAACTCGGGCTGATTTGAGAGTTCCCATGGAGCTCTGCAAACTGAGACCAGGAACGTGGGGTTGTGGGTTTTATTTCCCCGGGCAGAAGCCTTTGTCAGTACCATGTTGGCCCTCGGCCCTTCGGAGCCGGCTGCCCGCTGGATTTCCACGAATATCAAGATGCCGCCAAGGGACAAGCTGCCACCTGTGCCAACTCGGGCTTCTTTGAGAGTGTACATGGGTCTCTGCAAACTGAGACCAGGAACGTGGGGTTGTGTGTTATATTTTCCCGGGCAGAAGCATTTGCAGTACCTGGTAGGCCCTCGGCCCTACGGGGCCGGCAGACTGCTGGATTTCCACGAATATCAAGGTGCCGCCCAGGGACAAGCTGCCACCTGTGCCAACTCGGGCTGCATTGAGAGTGCCCATGGAGCTCTGCAAACTGAGACCAGGAACGTGGGGTGGTGGCTTTTGTTTCCCCGGGCAGAAGCCTTTGTCAGTACCAGGTAGGGCCTCGGACCGCAAGGCCAGATGCCTGCTGCATTTCCACGAATATCAAGATGCCGCCCAGGGACAAGCTGCCACCTCTGCCAACGTGGGCTGCTTTGAGATTGCCCATGGAGCTCTGCAAACTGAGACCAGGAACGTGGGTTTGCGAAATTTGTTTCCCCGGGCAGAAGCCTTTGTCAGTACCATGTTGGCCCTCGGCCCTTCGGAGCCGGCTGCCTGCTGGATTTCCACGAATATCAAGATGCTGCCCAGGGACAAGCTGCCACCTGTGCCAACTCGGGCTGCTTTGAGAGTGCCCATGGAGCTCTGCAAACTGAGACCAGGAACGTGGGGTGGTGGCTTTTGTTTCCCCGGGCTGAAGCCTTTGTCAGTACCATCTTGGCCCTCAGATTTCGGAGCCGGCTGCCTGCTGCATTTCCACAAATATCAAGATGCCGCCCAAGGACAAGCTGCCACCTGTGCCAACTGAGGCTGCTTTGAGAGTGCCCATGGAGCTCTGCAAACTGAGACCAGGAACGTGGGGTGGTGGCTTTTGTTTCCCCAGGCAGAAGCATTAGTCAGTACCAGGTAGGCCCTTGGCCCGTTCTGGCTGGCTGCTCGCTGGATTTCCTTGAATATCAAGATGCCGCCCAGGGACAAGCGGCCACCTGTGCCAACTCGGGCCGCTTTGATAGTGCCCATAGAGCTCTGCAATCTGAGACAAGGAACGTGGGCTGGTGGCTTTTTTTTTCCCAGGCAGAAGACTTTGTCAGTACCAGATAGGCCCTCGGCCCTTTCTGAACGGCTGCCTGCTGGATTTCCACAAATATCAAGGTGCCGCCCAGGGACAAGCTGCCACATGTGCTAACTCGGGCTGCTTTGAGAGTGCCCACGGAGCTCTGCAAACTGAGACCAGGAACGTGGGGTGGTGGGTTTTGATTTCCCGGGCAGAAGCCTTTGTCAGTATCAGGTAGGCCCTTGGCCCTTTCTGAAATGCTGAGTGCTGGATTTCCACGAATATCAAGGTGCCGCCCAGGTACAAGCTGCCACCTGTGTCAACTCGGGCTGCTTTGAGAGTGCCCACGGATCTCTGCAAACTGAGACCAGGAACGTGGGGTGGTGGGTTTTGTTTCTGCAGGCAGAAGACTTTGTCAATACTAGGTAGGCCTCTGTTCCTTAGGGGTAGGCTGCTTGCTGGATTTCCACGAATATCAAGATGCCGCCCAGGGACAAACTGCCACCTCTGCCAACTGGGGCTGCTTTGAGAGTGCCCATGGAGCTCTGCAAACTGAGACCAGGAACGTGGGCTGGTGGGTTTTTTTCCCCCGGGCAGAAGCCTTTATCAATACCAGGTAGGCTCTCGGCCCTTTCTGAACGGCTGCCTGCTGGATTTCCACGAATATCAAGGTGCCGCCCAGGGACAAGCTGCCACCTGTGCCAACTCGGGCTTCTTTGAGAGTGCCCACGGAGCTCTGCAAACTGAGACCAGGAACGTGGGTTTGCGAAATTTGTTTCCCCGGGCAGAAGCCTTTGTCATTACCAGGTAGACCCTCGGCCCTTTGGGGCCGGCTGCCTGCTGGATTTCCACATATATCAAGGTGCCGCCCAGGGACAAGCTGCCACCTGTGCCAACTTGGGCTTCTTTGAGAGTGCCCATGGAGCTCTGCAAACTGAGACCAGGAACGTGGGCTCGTGGGTTTTATTTTCCCGGGCAGAAGCATTTGCAGAACCAGGTAGGCCCTGGGCCCTTCGGCGCCGGCTGCCTGCGGCATTTCCACGAATATGAAGATGCCGCCCAGGGACAAGCTGCCACCTGTGCCAACTCGGGCACCTTTGAGAGTGCCCATGGAGCTCGGCTAACTGAGACCAGGAACGTTGGGTGGTGGCTTTTTTTTCCCCGGGCAGAAACATTTGTTAGTACCATGTAGGCCATTGGTCCTTCGGGCACGGCTGCCTGCTGGATTTCCACGAATATCAAGATGCTGCCCAGGGACAATCTGCCACCTGTGCCAACTCGGGCTGCTTTGAGAGTGCCCATGGAGCTCTGCAAACTGAGACCAGGAACGTGGGCTGGTGGGTTTTGTTTTCCCGGGCAGAAGCCTTTGTCTGTACCAGGTAGGCCCTTGCCCCTTTCTGGCCGGCTGCTCGCTGGATATCCTCGAATATCAAGATGCCACCCAGGCACAAGCTGCCACCTGTGCCAACTCGCGCTGCTTTGAGAGTGCCCATGGATCTCTGCAAACTGAGACCAGGAACGTGGGCTGGTGTGTTTTGTTTTCCCGGGCAGAAGCCTTTATCAGTACCAGGTAGGCTCTCGGCCCTTTCTGAACGGCTGCCTGCTGGATTTCCACTAATATCAAGGTGCCGCCCAGGCATAAGCTGCCACCTGTGCCAACTCGGGCTGCTTTGAGAGTGCCCATGGAGCTCTGCAAACTGAGACCAGGAACGTGGGCTGGTGGGTTTTATTTTCCCGGGCAGAAGCATTTGTCAGTACCAGGTAGGCCCTCGGCCCTATGGGGCCGACTGCTCGCTGGATTTCCACGAATATCAAGATGCCGCCCAGGGACAAGTTGCCACCTGTGCCGACTCGGGCTGCTTTGAGAGTGCCCATGGAGCTCTGCAATCTGAGACCAGGAACCAGGGGTGGTGGTTTTTCTTTTCCCGGGCAGAAGCCTTTGCAGTACCAGGTAGGCCCTAGGCCCATAGGGGCCGGCTGACTGCTGGATTTCCACATATATCAAGGTGCCGCCCAGGGACAAGCTGCCACCTGTGCCAACTTGGGCTTCTTTGAGAGTGCCCATGGAGCTCTGCAATCTGAGACCAGGAACGTGGGCTCGTGGGTTTTGTTTTCCCGGGCAGAAACATTTGTCGGTACCAGGTAGGCCCTCGGCCCTTCGGGGCCGGCTGCCTGCTGGATTTCCATGAATATCAAGATGCCTCCCAGGGACAAGTTGCCACCTGTGCCGACTCGGGCTGCTTTGAGAGTGCCCATGGAGCTCTGCAATCTGATACCAGGAACCAGGGGTGGTGGTTTTTGTTTTCCCGGGCAGAAGCATTTGCAGTACCAGGTAGGCCCTATGCCCATAGGGGCCGGATACCTGCTGGATTTCCACGAATATCAAGATGCCGCCCAGAGACAAGCTGCCACCTGTGCCAACTCAAGCTTCTTTGAGAGTGTACATGGAGCTCTGCAAACTGAGACCAGGAAGGTGGGGTGGTGGGTTATATTTTCCCGGGCAGAAGCATTTGCAGTACCTGGTAGGCCCTCGGCCGTTCGGGGCCGGCTGCCTGCTGCATTTCCACGAATATCAAGATGCCGCCAAGGGATAATCTGCCACCTGTGCCAACTTGGGCTTCTTTGAGAGTGCCCATGGAGCTCTGCAATCTGAGACCAGGAACGTGGGGTGGTGGCTTTTGTTTTCCCGGGCAGAAGCCTTTGTCAGTACCAGGTAGGCCCTCGGCCCTTCGGGGCCGGCTGCATGCTGGATTTCCACGAATATCAAAGTGCCGCCCAGGGACAAGCTGCCACCTGTACCAACTCGGGCTGCTTTGAGAGTGCCCATGGAGCTCTGCAAACTGAGACCAGGAACGTGGGGTGGTGGGTTTTGTTTCCCCGGGCAGAAGCCTTTGTCAGTACCAGGTAGGCCCTCGGCCTGCAAGGCCAGATGCCTGCTGGATTTCCACAAATATCAAGATGCCGCCCAGGGACAAGCTGCCACCTGTGCCAACTCGGGCTGCTTTGAGAGTGCCCACGGAGCTTTGCAAACTGAGACCAGGAACGTGGGCTGGTGGGTTTTGTTTCTGCAGGCAGAAGCCTTTTTCAGTAGTAGGTAGGCCCCTTTTCCTTAGGGGTAGGCTGCTTGCTGGATTTCCACGAATATCAAGATGCCGCCCAGGCATAAGCTGCCACCTGTGCCAACTCGGGCTGCTTTGAGAGTGCCCATGGAGCTCTGCAAACTGAGACCAGGAACGTGGGCTGGTGGGTTTTATTTTCCCGGGCAGAAGCCTTGGTCTGTACTAGGTAGGGCCTTGTTCCTCCGGGGCAGGCTGCCTGCGGGATTTCCACGAATAACAAGATGCCGCCCAGGGACAAACTGCCACCTGTACCAACTCAGGCTGCTTTGAGAGTGCCCATGGAGCTCTGCAAACTGAGACCAGGAAGGTGGGGTGGTGGCTTTTGTTTCCCCGGGCAGAAGCCTTTGTCAGTACCATGTTGGCCCTCGGCCCTATGGGGCCGGCTGCTCGCTGGATTTCCACGAATATCAAGATGCCGCCCAGGGACAAGTTGCCACCTGTGCCGACTCGGGCTGCTTTGAGAGTGCCCATGGAGCTCTGCAATCTGAGACCAGGAACCAGGGGTGGTGGTTTTTGTTTTCCCGGGCAGAAGCCTTTGCAGTACCAGGTAGGCCCTAGGCCCATAGGGGCCGGCTGACTGCTGGATTTCCACGAATATCAAGAAGCCGCCAAGGGACAACCTACCACCCTTGCTACCTTGGGCTGCTTTGAGAGTGCCCATGGAGCTCTGCAATCTGAGACAAGGAACGTGTGGTGGTGCGTCTTGTTTTCCAGGGCAGAAGCATTTGTCGGTACCAGGTAGGCCCTGGGCCCTTCGGGCCGGCTGCTGCTGGATTTCCATGAATATCAAGATGCCGCCCAGGGACAAGCTGCCACCTGTGCCAACTCAAGCTACTTTGAGAGTGCCCATGGAGCTCTGCAATCTGAGACCAGGAACGTTGGGTGTTGCGTTTTGTTTTCCCGGGCAGAAGCATTTGTTTGTACCGCGTAGACCCTTGGCCCTTCGGAGCCGGGTACCTGCTGGATTTCCAAGAATATCAAGATGCCGCCCAGAGACAAGCTGCCACTTGTGCCAACTCGGGCTTCTTTGAGAGTGTACATGGAGCTCTGCAAACTGAGACCAGGAAGGTGGTGTTGTGGGTTATATTTTCCCGGGCAGAAGCATTTGCAGCACCTGCTAGGCCCTCGGCCGTTCGGGGCCGGCTGCCTGCTGGATTTCCACGAATATCAAGATGCCGCCAAGGGATAATCTGCCACCTGTGCCAACTTGGGCTTCTTTGAGAGTGCCCATGGAGCTCTGCAATCTGAGACCAGGAACGTGGGGTGGTGGGTTTTGTTTTCCCGGGCAGAAGCCTTTGTCAGTACCAGGTAGGGCCTCGGCCTGCAAGGCCCGATGCCTGCTGGATTTCCACAAATATCAAGATGCCGCGCAGGGACAAGCTGCCACACTTGCTACCTAGGTCTGCTTTGACAGTGCCCATGGAGCTCTGCAATCTGAGACCAGGAAGGTGGGGTGGTGAGTTTTATTTTCCCGGGCAGAAGCATTTGTCGGTACCAGGTAGGCCCTCGGCCCTTCGGGGCCGGCTGCATGCTGGATTTCCACAAATATCTAGATGCCGCCCAGGGACAAGCTGCCACCTGTGCCAACTGGGGCTGCTTTGAGAGTGCCCATGGAGCTCTTCAAACTGAGACCAGGAACTTGGGGTAGTGGCTTTTGTTTCCCCGGGCAGAAGACTTTGTTTGTCCCATGTAGGCCCTCGGCCCTTCGGGGCCGGCTGCCCGCTGCATTTCCACGAATATCAAGATGCCGCCCAGGGATAAGCTGCCACCTGTGCCAACTCGGGCACCTTTGAGAGTGCCCATGGAGCTCGGCTAACTGAGACCAGGAACGTTGGGTGGTGGCTTTTTTTTCCCCGGGCAGAAACATTTGTTAGTACCATGTAGGCCATTGGTCCTTCGGGCACGGCTGCCTGCTGGATTTCCACGAATATCAAGATGCTGCCCAGGGACAATCTGCCACCTGTGCCAACTCGGGCTGCTTTGAGAGTGCCCATGGAGCTCTGCAAACTGAGACCAGGAACGTGGGCTGGTGGGTTTTGTTTTCCCGGGCAGAAGCCTTTGTCTGTACCAGGTAGGCCCTTGCCCCTTTCTGGCCGGCTGCTCGCTGGATATCCTCGAATATCAAGATGCCACCCAGGCACAAGCTGCCACCTGTGCCAACTCGCGCTGCTTTGAGAGTGCCCATGGATCTCTGCAAACTGAGACCAGGAACGTGGGCTGGTGTGTTTTGTTTTCCCGGGCAGAAGCCTTTATCAGTACCAGGTAGGCTCTCGGCCCTTTCTGAACGGCTGCCTGCTGGATTTCCACTAATATCAAGGTGCCGCCCAGGCATAAGCTGCCACCTGTGCCAACTCGGGCTGCTTTGAGAGTGCCCATGGAGCTCTGCAAACTGAGACCAGGAACGTGGGCTGGTGGGTTTTATTTTCCCGGGCAGAAGCATTTGTCAGTACCAGGTAGGCCCTCGGCCCTATGGGGCCGACTGCTCGCTGGATTTCCACGAATATCAAGATGCCGCCGAGGGACAAGTTGCCACCTGTGCCGACTCGGGCTGCTTTGAGAGTGCCCATGGAGCTCTGCAATCTGAGACCAGGAACCAGGGGTGGTGGTTTTTCTTTTCCCGGGCAGAAGCCTTTGCAGTACCAGGTAGGCCCTAGGCCCATAGGGGCCGGCTGACTGCTGGATTTCCACATATATCAAGGTGCCGCCCAGGGACAAGCTGCCACCTGTGCCAACTTGGGCTTCTTTGAGAGTGCCCATGGAGCTCTGCAATCTGAGACCAGGAACGTGGGCTCGTGGGTTTTGTTTTCCCGGGCAGAAACATTTGTCGGTACCAGGTAGGCCCTCGGCCCTTCGGGGCCGGCTGCCTGCTGGATTTCCATGAATATCAAGATGCCTCCCAGGGACAAGTTGCCACCTGTGCCGACTCGGGCTGCTTTGAGAGTGCCCATGGAGCTCTGCAATCTGATACCAGGAACCAGGGGTGGTGGTTTTTGTTTTCCCGGGCAGAAGCATTTGCAGTACCAGGTAGGCCCTATGCCCATAGGGGCCGGATACCTGCTGGATTTCCACGAATATCAAGATGCCGCCCAGAGACAAGCTGCCACCTGTGCCAACTCAAGCTTCTTTGAGAGTGTACATGGAGCTCTGCAAACTGAGACCAGGAAGGTGGGGTTGTGGGTTATATTTTCCCGGGCAGAAGCATTTGCAGTACCTGGTAGGCCCTCGGCCGTTCGGGGCCGGCTGCCTGCTGCATTTCCACGAATATCAAGATGCCGCCAAGGGATAATCTGCCACCTGTGCCAACTTGGGCTTCTTTGAGAGTGCCCATGGAGCTCTGCAATCTGAGACCAGGAACGTGGGGTGGTGGCTTTTGTTTTCCCGGGCAGAAGCCTTTGTCAGTACCAGGTAGGCCCTCGGCCCTTCGGGGCCGGCTGCATGCTGGATTTCCACGAATATCAAAGTGCCGCCCAGGGACAAGCTGCCACCTGTACCAACTCGGGCTGCTTTGAGAGTGCCCATGGAGCTCTGCAAACTGAGACCAGGAACGTGGGGTGGTGGGTTTTGTTTCCCCGGGCAGAAGCCTTTGTCAGTACCAGGTAGGGCCTCGGCCTGCAAGGCCAGATGCCTGCTGGATTTCCACAAATATCAAGATGCCGCCCAGGGACAAGCTGCCACCTGTGCCAACTCGGGCTGCTTTGAGAGTGCCCACGGAGCTTTGCAAACTGAGACCAGGAACGTGGGCTGGTGGGTTTTGTTTCTGCAGGCAGAAGCCTTTTTCAGTAGTAGGTAGGCCCCTTTTCCTTAGGGGTAGGCTGCTTGCTGGATTTCCACGAATATCAAGATGCCGCCCAGGCATAAGCTGCCACCTGTGCCAACTCGGGCTGCTTTGAGAGTGCCCATGGAGCTCTGCAAACTGAGACCAGGAACGTGGGCTGGTGGGTTTTATTTTCCCGGGCAGAAGCCTTGGTCTGTACTAGGTAGGGCCTTGTTCCTCCGGGGCAGGCTGCCTGCGGGATTTCCACGAATAACAAGATGCCGCCCAGGGACAAACTGCCACCTGTACCAACTCAGGCTGCTTTGAGAGTGCCCATGGAGCTCTGCAAACTGAGACCAGGAAGGTGGGGTGGTGGCTTTTGTTTCCCCGGGCAGAAGCCTTTGTCAGTACCATGTTGGCCCTCGGCCCTATGGGGCCGGCTGCTCGCTGGATTTCCACGAATATCAAGATGCCGCCCAGGGACAAGTTGCCACCTGTGCCGACTCGGGCTGCTTTGAGAGTGCCCATGGAGCTCTGCAATCTGAGACCAGGAACCAGGGGTGGTGGTTTTTGTTTTCCCGGGCAGAAGCCTTTGCAGTACCAGGTAGGCCCTAGGCCCATAGGGGCCGGCTGACTGCTGGATTTCCACGAATATCAAGAAGCCGCCAAGGGACAACCTACCACCCTTGCTACCTTGGGCTGCTTTGAGAGTGCCCATGGAGCTCTGCAATCTGAGACAAGGAACGTGTGGTGGTGCGTCTTGTTTTCCCGGGCAGAAGCATTTGTCGGTACCAGGTAGGCCCTGGGCCCTTCGGGCCGGCTGCTGCTGGATTTCCATGAATATCAAGATGCCGCCCAGGGACAAGCTGCCACCTGTGCCAACTCAAGCTACTTTGAGAGTGCCCATGGAGCTCTGCAATCTGAGACCAGGAACGTTGGGTGTTGCGTTTTGTTTTCCCGGGCAGAAGCATTTGTTTGTACCGCGTAGACCCTTGGCCCTTCGGAGCCGGGTACCTGCTGGATTTCCAAGAATATCAAGATGCCGCCCAGAGACAAGCTGCCACTTGTGCCAACTCGGGCTTCTTTGAGAGTGTACATGGAGCTCTGCAAACTGAGACCAGGAAGGTGGTGTTGTGGGTTATATTTTCCCGGGCAGAAGCATTTGCAGCACCTGCTAGGCCCTCGGCCGTTCGGGGCCGGCTGCCTGCTGGATTTCCACGAATATCAAGATGCCGCCAAGGGATAATCTGCCACCTGTGCCAACTTGGGCTTCTTTGAGAGTGCCCATGGAGCTCTGCAATCTGAGACCAGGAACGTGGGGTGGTGGGTTTTGTTTTCCCGGGCAGAAGCCTTTGTCAGTACCAGGTAGGGCCTCGGCCTGCAAGGCCCGATGCCTGCTGGATTTCCACAAATATCAAGATGCCGCGCAGGGACAAGCTGCCACACTTGCTACCTAGGTCTGCTTTGACAGTGCCCATGGAGCTCTGCAATCTGAGACCAGGAAGGTGGGGTGGTGAGTTTTATTTTCCCGGGCAGAAGCATTTGTCGGTACCAGGTAGGCCCTCGGCCCTTCGGGGCCGGCTGCATGCTGGATTTCCACAAATATCTAGATGCCGCCCAGGGACAAGCTGCCACCTGTGCCAACTGGGGCTGCTTTGAGAGTGCCCATGGAGCTCTTCAAACTGAGACCAGGAACTTGGGGTAGTGGCTTTTGTTTCCCCGGGCAGAAGACTTTGTTTGTCCCATGTAGGCCCTCGGCCCTTCGGGGCCGGCTGCCCGCTGCATTTCCACGAATATCAAGATGCCGCCCAGGGATAAGCTGCCACCTGTGCCAACTCGGGCTGCTTTGAGAGTGCCCATGGAGCTCTGCAAACTGAGACCAGGAACGTAGGCTCGTGGGTTTTATTTTCCCGGGCAGAAGCATTTGTTTGTCCCATGTAGGCCCTCGGCCCTTCGGGGCCAGCTGCCTGCTGGATTTCCACGAATATCAAGATGCCGCCCAGGGACAAGCTGCCACCTGTGCCAACTCGGGCTGCTTTGAGAGTGCCCATGGAGCTCTGCAAATTGAGACCAGGAACGTGGGCTCGTGGGTTTTATTTTCCCGGGCAGAAGCATTTGCAGAACCAGGTAGGCCCGGGGCCCTTCGGGGTCGGCTGCCTGCGGCATTTCCACGAATATCAAGATGCCGCCAAGGGACAAGCTGCCACCTGTGCCAACTTGGGCTGCTTTGAGAGTGCCCATGGAGCTCGGCTAACTGAGACCAGGAACGTTGGTTGGTGGCTTTTGTTTCCCCGGGCAGAAGCCTTTGTTAGTCCCATGTAGGCCCTCGGCCCTTCGGGGCCGGCTGCCCTCTGGATTTCCAGGAATATCAAGATGCCGCCCAGGGACAAGCTGCCACCTGTGCCAACTCGGGCTGCTTTGAGAGTGCCCATGGAGCTCTGCAAACTGAGACCAGGAACATGGGCGGGTGGGTTTTTTTTCTGCAGGCAGAAGCCTTTGTCAGTACTAGGTAGGCCCCTTTTCCTTAGGGGTAGGCTGCTTGCTGGATTTCCACGAATATCAAGATGCCGCCCAGGCATAACCTGCCACCTGTGCCAACTCGGGCTGCTTTGAGAGTGCCCATGGAGCTCTGCAAACTGAGACCAGGAACGTGGGCTGGTGGGTTTTGTTTTCCCGGGCAGAAGCATTTGCAGAACCAGGTAGGCCCGGGGCCCTTCAGGGCGGCTGCCTGCTGGATTTCCACTAATATCAAGATGCCGCGCAGGGACAATCTGCCACCCTTGCGACCTAGGGCTGCTTTGACAGTGCCCATGGAGCTCTGCAATCTGAGACCAGGAACGTGGGGTGGTGCGTTTTGTTTTCCCGGGCAGAAGCATTTGTCGGTACTAGGTAGGACCTGGGCCCTTCGGGGCCGGCTGCCTGCTGGATTTCCATGAATATCAAGATGCCGCCCAGAGACATGCTGCCACCTGTGCCAACTCGCGCTGCTTTGAGAGTGCCCATGGAGCTCTGCAATCTGAGACCAGGAACGTGGGGTTATGGGTTTTGTTTTCCCGGGCAGAAGCCTTTGTCAGTACTAGGTAGGGCCTTGTTCCTCCGGGGCAGGCTGCCAGCTGGATTTCCAGGAATATCAAATGCCACCCAGGGACAAGCTGCCACCTGTACAAACTCGGGCTGCTGTGAGAGTGCCCATGGAGCTCTGCAAACTGAGACCAGGAACGTGGGGTGGTGGCTTTTGTTTCCCCGGGCAGAAGCCTTTGTCAGTACCAGGTAGGGCCTCGGCCTGCACGGCCAGATGCCTGCTGGATATCCACAAATATCAAGATGCCGCCCAGGGACAAGCTGCCACCCATGCCAACTTGGGCCGTTTAGAGAGTGCCCACGGAGCTCTGCAAACTGAGACCAGGAACGTGGGCTGGTGAATTTTGTTTCCCCGGGCAGAAGCCTCTGTATCTACCAGGAAGGCCCTTTGGCCCTTAGGGGCCGGCCGCCTTCTGGATTTCCTCGAATATCAAGATGCGGCCCAGGGACAAGCTGCCACCTTTGCCAACTCGTGCTGCTTTGAGAGTGCCCATGGAGCTCTGCAAACTGATACTGGAACTGTGGGGTGCTGAGTTTTGTTTCCCCGGGCAGAAGCATTTGTCAGTACCAGGTAGGCCCTTCGTCATTAAGGACAGGTAGACTGCTGGATTTCCACGAATATCAAGATGCCTCCCAGGGACAAGCTGCCACCTGTGCCAACTCGGGCTGCTTGGAGAGTGCCCATGGAGCTCTGCAAACTGAGACCAGGAACGTGCGTTGGTGAATTTTGTTTCCCTGGGCAGAAGCATTTGTCATTACCAGGTAGGCCTTTGGCCCGTTCGGGGCCGGCTGCTTTTTGCATTTCCACGAATATCAAGATGCCGCCCAGGGACAAGCTGGCGCCTGTGCCAACTCGGGTTGCTTTGAGAGTGCCCACGGAGTTCTTCAAACTGAGACCAGGAACGTGGGTTGGCGAATTTTGTTTCCCTGGGCAGAAACCTTTGTCAGTCCCAGGTAGGCCCTTGGCCCTTAGGGACCGGCTGCTTGCTAGATTTCCACGAATATCAAGATGCCGCCCAGGGACAAGCTGCCACCTGTGCCACCTCGGGCTGCTTTGAGAGTGCAGACGGAGCTCTGTAAACTGAGACCAGGAACGGGGGGTTATAGGTTTTGTTGCCCCAGGCAGAAGCCTTTGACAGTGCCAGTTGGGCCCTTGGCCCTAAGGGGCAGGCTGGCAGCAGGATTTCCACGAATATCAAGATGCTGCCCTGTGACAAGCTGCCACCTGTGCCAACTCGTGCTGCTTTGAGAGTGCCCATGGAGCTCTGCAAACTGAGACCAGGAACATGGGTTTGTCGTTTTTTTTTTCCCCAGGCAGAAGCATTTGCAGAACCAGAAAGGCCCTCGGCCCTTAGGGGCAGGCTGGCAGAAGGATTTCCACGAATATCAAGATGCCGCGCAGGGACAAGCTGCCACCTGTGCCCACTCGGGCTGCTTTGAGAGTGCCCATGGAGTTCTTCAAATTGAGACCAGGAACGTGGGTTGGCGAATGTTGTTTCCCCGGGCAGAAGCCTTTGTCAGTCCAAGGTAGGCCCTTGGCCGTTACGGACCGGCTGCTTCCTGGATTTCCACGAATATCAAGATGCCGCCCAGGGACAAGCTGCCACCTGTGCCAACTCGTGCCGCTTTGAGAGTGCCCACGGAGCTCTGCAAACTGAGACCAGGAACGTGGGGTAATGGGTTTTGTTGCCCCAGGCAGAAGCCTTTGACAGTGCCAGGTAGGCCCTCGGCCCGTAGGGGCCTGTTGCAAGTTGGATTACACTGAATAACAAGATGCTGCCCAGGGACAAGTGTCCACCTCTGCCAACTCAGGCTCCTTTGAGAGTGCCCATGGAGCTCTGCAAACTGAGACCAGGAACATCGGGTAGTGGATTTTGTTTTGTTGGGCAGAAGACTTTCTCTGTTCTAGGTTGGCCCTCGGCCCCTTAGGGCAGACTGGCAGCAGGATTTCCACGAATATCAAGATGCTGCCCAGGGACAAGCTGCCACCTGTGCCAACTCGCGCTGTTTGGAGAGTGCCCATGGAGCTCTGCAAACTGAGACCAGGAACGTGGGGTGTTGGGTTTTGTTTCCCTGGGCAGAAGCCTTTGTCAGTCCCAGGCAGGCCCTTGGCCCTTCCGGGCCAGCTGGCAGAAAGATTTCCACGAATATCAAGATGCCACCCAGGGACAAGTTGCCACCTGTGATAACTCGGGCTGCTTTGAGTGTGCCCATGGATCTCTGCAAACTGAGACCAGGAACTTGGGTTTGTCAGTTTTTTTTTCCCCAGGCAGAAGCATTTGCGGTACCAGGTAGGCCCTCGGCCCTTCGGAGCCGCCTGGCAAAAGGATTTCCACGAATATCAAGATGCCGCCCAGGGACAAGCTGCCACCTGTGCCAACTTGCGCTGCTTTGAGAGTGCCCATGGAGCTCTGCAAACAGAAACTAGGAACGTGGGGAGCTGAGTTTTGTTTTCCCGGGCAGAGCCCGTTGTCTGTACCAGGTAGGCCATTGTTCCTTAAGGACAGGTAGACTGCTGGATTTCCATGAATATCAAGATGACGCCCAGAGACAAGCTGCCACCTGTGCCAACTCGGGCTGCTTTGAGAGTGCCCATGGAGCTCTGCAAACTGAGACCAGGAAGATGGGTTGGTGAATTTTGTTTCCCTGGGCAGAAGCATTTGTCATTACCAGGTAGGCCCTTGGCCCTTCGCGGCCGGCTGCCGCTTTCTATATTTCCACGAATATCAAGATGCCGCCCAGGGACAAGCTGCCACCTGTGCCAACTCGGGCTGCTTTGAGAATGCTCACGGAGTTCTGCAAACTGAGACCAGGAATGTGGGGTGCTGAGTTTTGTGTCCCTGGGCAGAAGCCTTTGTCAGTACCACGTAGGCCCTTGGTCCTTAAGGGCAGGCAGCCTGCTGGATTTCCACGAATATCAAGATGCCGCCCAGGGACAAGCAGCCACCTGGGCCAACTCGGGCTGCTTCAAGAGTGCCCATGGAGCTCTGCAAACTGAGACCATGAACGTGGGCTGGTGGGTTTTGTTTCCCCGGGTAGAAGCCATTGTCACTACCAGGTAGGCCCTCGGCCCTTATGGGCCTATTGCAGGCTGGATTACCCCGAATAACAAGATGCTGCCCAGCGACACGTTCCCACCTGTGCCTACTCGGGCTGCTTTGAGAGTGCCCACGGAGCTCTGCAAACTGAGACCAGGAACGTGGGGTGCTGAGTTTTGTTTCCCCGGCAGAAGCCTTTGTCAGTACCAGGTAGGCCCTCGGCCCTTTGTGGCCGGTTGCAGGTTGGATTACCACGAATATGAAGGTGCCGCCCAGGGACAAGTTGCCACCTGTGCCAACTCGGGCTGCTTTGAGAGTGCCCATGGAGCTCTGCAAACTGAGACCAGGAACATCGGGTAGTGGGTTCTGTTTTGGTGGGCAGAAGACTTTGTGTGTGCTAGGTTGGCCCTCGGCCCCTTAGGGCGGACTGGCAGCAGGATTTCCACGAATAGCAAGATGCCGCCCAGGGACAAACTGCCACCTGTGCCAACTCGCGCTGTTTGGAGAGTGCCCATGGAGCTCTGCAAACTGAGACCAGGAACGTCGGGTGTTGTGTTTTGTTTCCCTGGGCAGAAGCCTTTGTCAGTACCTGGTAGGCCCTTGGCCCTTCGGGGCCAGCTGGCAGAAGGATTTCCACGAATATCAAGATGCCACCCAGGGACAAGCTGCCACCTATGCCAACTCGGGCTGCTTTGAGAGTGCCCATGGAGCTCTGCAAACAGAAACTAGGAACGTGGGGTGCTGAGTTTTGTTTACCCGGGCAGAGCCCATTGTCAGTACCAGTTAGGCCATGCTTCCTTAGGGGTAGGCTGGCACCAGGATTTCCATGAATATCAAGATGCTGCCCAGGGACAAGCTGCCACCTGTGCCAACTCGGGCTGCTTTGAGAGTGCCCATAGAGCTCTGCAAACTGTGACCAGCAACGTGGGATGGAGGCTTTTCTTTCCCCAGGCAGAAGCCTTTGTCAGTACCAGGTAGGCCCTCGGCCCTCCGGGACCACCTGCCTGCTGGATTTCCACGAATATCAAGATGCTGCCCCGGGACAAGCTGCCACCTGTGCAAACTCAGGCTGCATTGAGAGTGCCCATGGAGCTCTGCAAACTGATACCAGAACCGTGGGGTGCTGAGTTTTGTTTCCCCGGGCAGAAGCATTTGCATTACCAGCTTGGCCCTTGGTCCTTAAGGAAAGGTAGACTGCTGGATTTCCATGAATATCAAGATGCCGCCCAGAGACAAGCTGCCACCTGTGCCAACTCGTGCTGCTTTGAGAGTGCCCATGGAGCTCTGAAAACTGAGACAAGGAACGTGGGTTGGTGAATTTTGTTTCCCTGGGCAGAAGCATTTGTCATTACCAGGTAGGCCCTTGACCCTTTGGGGCCGGCTGCTTTCTGTATTTCCACGAATATCAAGATGCCGCCCAGGGACAAGTTGCCACCTGTGCCAACTCGGGTTGTTTTGAGGGTGCCCATGGAGTTCTTCAAACTGAGACCAGGAACGTTGGCGGGCGAATTTTGTTTCCCTGGGCAGAAGCCTTTGTCTGTCCCAGGTAGGCCCTTGGCCCTTAGGGACCGGCCGCTTGCTGGATTTCCACGAATATCAGGATGCCGCCCAGGGACAAGCTGCCATCTGTGCCAACTCGTGCTGCTTTGAGAGTGCCCACGGAGCTCTGTAAACTGAGACCAGGAACGTGGGGTAATGGGTTTTGTTGCCCCAGGCAGAAGCCATTGACTGTGCCAGTTGGGACCTTGGCCCTAAGGGGCAGGCTGGCAGCAGGATTTCCACGAATATCAAGATGCCGCCCAGGGACAAGCTGCCACCTATGCCAACTCGGGCTGCTTTGAGAGTGCCCATGGAGCTCTGAAAATTGAGACCAGGAACATCGGGTAGTGTGTTTTGTTTTGCTGGGCAGAAGACTTTCATTGTGTTAGGTCGGCCCTCGGCCCATAGGGGCAGGCTATCAGCAGGACTTCCACGAATATCAAGATGCCACCAACGGACAAGCTGCCACCTGTGCCTACTCGGGCTGCTTTGAGAGTGCCCATAGAGCTCTGCAAACTGAGACCAGGACCGTGGGGTGCTGAGTTTTGTTTCCCCGGCAGAAGCCTTTGTCAGTACCAGGTAGGCCCTCGGCCCTTTGTGGCGGGTTGCAGGTTGGATTACCACGAATATCAAGATGCCGCCCAGAGACAAGCTGCCACCTGTGCCAACTCGGGCTGCTTTGAGAGTGCCCATGGAGCTCTGCAACCTGAGACCAGGAACGTGGAGTGTTGGGTTTTGTTTCCACGGGCAGAAGCCTTTGTCCGTACCACGTAGGCCCTTGGTCCTTAACGGCAGGCAGCCTGCTGGATTTCCACGAATATCAAGACGCCACCCAGGGACAAGCTGCCACCTGTGCCAACTCGGGCTGCTTTGAGAGTGCCCATGGAGCTCTGCAAACTGAGACCAGGAACTTGGGGTTGTGGCTTTTGTTTCCCCAGGCAGAAGCATTTGCAGTACCAGGTAGGCCCTCGGCCCTTCGGGGCCGTCTGGCAGAAAGATTTCCACGAATATCAAGATGCCGCCCAGGGACAAGCTGCCACCTGTGGCAACTCGCGCTGCTTTGAGAGTGCCCACGGAGCTCTGCAAACAGAAACTAGGAACGTGGGGTGCTGAGTTTTGTTTACTCGGGCAGAGCCCTTTATCAGTACCAGGTAGGCCCTGCTTCCTTAGGGGTAGGCTGGCACCAGGATTTCCACGAATATCAAGATGCTGCCCAGGGACAAGCTGCAACCAGTGCCAACTCGGGCTGCTTTGAGAGTGCCCATGGAGCTCTGCAAACTGAGACCAGGAACGTCCGGTAGTGGGTTTTGTTTTCCTGGGCAGAAGACTTTCTCTCTGCTAGGTCGGCCCTCGGCCCTTAGGGGCAGGCTGGCAGCAGGATTTCCAAGAATATCAAGATGCCGCCCAGGGACGAGCTGCCACCTGTGCCAACTCGCAATGTTTGGAGAGTGCCCATGAAGCTCTGCAAACTGAGATCAGGAACGTGGGGTGTTGGGTTTTGTTTCCACGGGCAGAAGCCTTTGTCAGTACCAGGTAAGCCCTTGGCCCTTCGGGGCCAGCTGGCAGAAGGATTTCCACGAATATCAGGATGCCACCCAGGGACAAGCTGCCACCTGTGCCAACTCGGGCTGCTTTGAGAGTGCCCATAGAGTTCTTCAAACTGAGACAAGGAACGTGGGTTGGTGAATTTTGTTTCTCTGGGCAGAAGCCTTTGTCAGTACTAGGTAGGCCCTCGGCCCTTCGGGGCCGGCTGCTTTCTGTATTTCCACGAATATCAAGATGCCGCCCAGGGACAAGCTGCCACCTGTGCCAACTCAGGCTGCTTTGAGAGTGCCCATGGAGCTCTGCAAACAGAAACTAGGAACGTGGGGTGCTGAGTTTTGTTTACCCGGGCAGAGCCCATTGTCAGTACCACGTAGGCCCTTGTTCCTTGGGGGTAGGCTGGCACCAGGATTTCCACGAATATCAAGATGCTGCCCAGGGACAAGCTGCCACCTGTGCCAACTCGGGCTGCTTTGAGAGTGCCCAAGGAGTTCTGCAAACTGAGACCAGGAACGTGGGGTGCTGAGTTTTGTGTCCCTGGGCAGAAGCCTTAGTCACTACCACGCAGGCCCTTGGTCCTTAAGGGCAGGCAGCCTGCTGGATTTCCTTGAATATCAAGATGCCGCCCAGGGACAAGCTGCCACCTGTGCCAACTCGGGCTGCTTTGAGAGTGCCCATGGAGCTCTGCAAACTGTGACCAGGAACTTGGGATGGTGGGTTTTGTTTCCCCGGGGAGATGCCTTAGTCACTACCAGGTTGGCCCTCGGCCCTTAGGGGCCTGTTGCAGGTTGGATTACCACGAATAACAAGATGCTGCCCAGGGACAAGTTGCCACCTGTGCCAACTCGGGCTGCTTTGAGAGTGCCCATTGAGCTCTGCAAACTGAGACCAGGAACGTTGGGTAGTGGGTTTTGTTTTGCTGGACCGAAGACCTTCTCTGTATTATGTCGGCCCTCGGCCCATAGGGGCCGGCTGCTCGCTGGATTTCCATGAATATCAAGATGCCGCCCAGAGACAAGCTGCCACCTGTGGCAACTCGTGCTGCTTTGAGTGCCCATGGAGGTCTGCAAACTGAGAACAGGAACGTGGAATCTTGGGGTTTGTTTCCACGAGCAGAAGCCTTTGACAGTACCAGGTAAACCCTTGGCCCTTCGGGGCCGGCTGGCACCAGGATTTCCACGAATCTGAAGATGCTGGCTAGGGACAAGCTGCCACCTGTGCCAACTCGGGCTGCTTTGAGAGTGCCCATGGAGCTCTGCAAACTGAGACCAGAAACTTGGGTTTGTGGGTTTTGTTTCCCCGGGCAGAAGCATTTGCAGTACTAGGTAGGCCCTTGGCCCTTCGGGGCCGTCTGGCAGAAGGATTTCCATGTATATCAAGATGCCGCCCAGGGACAAGCTGCCACCTGTGCCAACTCGGGCTGTTTGGAGAGTGCCCATGGAGCTCTGGAAACTGAGACAAGGAACGTGGGCTGGTGAATTTTGTTTCCCCGGGGAGAAGCCTTTGTCACTACCAGGTAGGCCCTCGGCCAATAGGGGCTGGCTAGCAGCAGAATTTCCACGAATATCAAGATGCTGCCCAGGGACAAGCTGCCACCTGTGCCTACTCGGGCCGCTTTGAGAGTGCCCATGGAGCTCTGCAAACTGAGACCAGAAAGGTTGGGTAGTGGGTTTTGTTTTTCTGGGCAGAAGACTTTTTCTCTAATATGTCGGCCCTCGGCCATTAGGGGCAGGCTGGTAGAAGGATTTACACGAATATCAAGATGCTGCCCAGGGACAAGTTGCCACCTGTGCAAACTCGGGCTGCTTTGAGAGTGCCCACGGAGCTCTGCAAACTGAGACCAGGAACAAGGGGTTATGGGTTTTGTTGCCCCAGGCAGAAGCCATTGACAGTGCCAGTTGGGCCCTTAGCCCTAAGTGTCAGGCTGGCAGCAGGATTTCCACGAATATCAAGATGCTGCCCTCAGACAAGCTGCCACCTGTGCCTACTCGGGCTGCTTTGAGAGTGCCCATGGAGCTCTGCAAACTGAGACCAGGAACGTGGGGTCGTGGGTTTTGTTTCTCCGGGCAGAAGCCTTTGTCAGTACCAGGTAGGCCCTTGTTCCTTAGGGGCGGTCTGCCTGCTGGATTTCCACGAATATCAAGATGCCGCCCAGGGACAAGCTGCCACTTGTGCCAACTCGGGCTGCTTTGAGAGTGCCCACGGAGCTCTGCAAACTGAGACCAGGACCGTGGGCTGGTGAATTTTGTTTCCCCAGGCGGAAGCATTTGCAGTACCAGGTAGGCCCTTGTTCCTTAGGGGAGGTCTGCCTACTGGATTTCCACGAATATCAAGATGCCGCCCAGAGTCAACCTGCCACCTGTGCCAACTCGGGCTGCTTTGAGAGTGCCCATGGAGCTCTGCAAACTGAAGCCAGGAACGTGGGGTCGTGGGTTTTGTTTCCCCGGGCAGAAGCCTTAGTCACTACCAGGTAGGCCCTTGTTCCTTACGGGCGGTCTGCCGGCTGGATTTCCACGAATATCAAGATGCCGCCCAGGGACAAGCTGCCACCCATGCCAACTTGGGCCGTTTAGAGAGTGCCCACGGAGCTCTGCAAACTGAGACCAGGAACGTGGGCTGGTGAATTTTGTTTCCCCGGGCAGAAGCCTCTGTAACTACCAGGTAGGCCCTTGGCCCTTAGGGGCCTGCTGCAGGCTGGATTACCGTGAATAACAAGATGCTGCCCAGGGACAAGTTCCCACCTGTGGCAACTCGGGCTGCTTTGAGAGTGCCCATGGAGCTCTGCAAACTGTGACCAGGAACGTTGTGTGCTGAGTTTTGTTTTCCCGGGCAGAAGCATTTGCAGTACCAGGTAGGCCTTTGGCCCTTAGGGGCCGGCCGCCTTCTGGATTTCCTCGAATATCAAGATGCGGCCCAGGGACAAGCTGCCACCTTTGCCAACTCGTGCTGCTTTGAGAGTGCCCATGGAGCTCTGCAAACTGATACTGGAACTGTGGGGTGCTGAGTTTTGTTTCCCCGGGCAGAAGCATTTGTCAGTACCAGGTAGGCCCTTCGTCATTAAGGACAGGTAGACTGCTGGATTTCCAAGAATATCATGATGCCTCCCAGGGACAAGCTGCCACCTGTGCCAACTCGGGCTGCTTTGAGAGTGCCCATGGAGCTCTGCAAACTGAGACCAGGAACGTGCGTTGGTGAATTTTGTTTCCCTGGGCAGAAGCATTTGTCATTACCAGGTAGGCCTTTGGCCCTTTCGGGGCCGGCTGCTTTTTGCATTTCCACGAATATCAAGATGCCGCCCAGGGACAAGCTGGCGCCTGTGCCAACTCGGGTTGCTTTGAGAGTGCCCACGGAGTTCTTCAAACTGAGACCAGGAACGTGGGTTGGCGAATTTTGTTTCCCTGGGCAGAAAACTTTGTCAGTCCCAGGTAGGCCCTCGGCCCTTAGGGACCGGCTGCTTGCTAGATTTCCACGAATATCAAGATGCCGCCCAGGGACAAGCTGCCACCTGTGCCACCTCGGGCTGCTTTGAGAGTGCCCATGGAGCTCTGCAAACTGAGACCAGGAACGTGGGGTCGTGGGTTTTGTTTCTCCGGGCAGAAGCCTTTGTCAGTACCAGGTAGGCCCTTGTTCCTTAGGGGCGGTCTGCCTGCTGGATTTCCACGAATATCAAGATGCCGCCCAGGGACAAGCTGCCACTTGTGCCAACTCGGGCTGCTTTGAGAGTGCCCACGGAGCTCTGCAAACTGAGACCAGGACCGTGGGCTGGTGAATTTTGTTTCCCCAGGCGGAAGCATTTGCAGTACCAGGTAGGCCCTTGTTCCTTAGGGGAGGTCTGCCTGCTGGATTTCCACGAATATCAAGATGCCGCCCAGAGTCAACCTGCCACCTGTGCCAACTCGGGCTGCTTTGAGAGTGCCCATGGAGCTCTGCAAACTGAAGCCAGGAACGTGGGGTTGTGGGTTTTGTTTCCCCGGGCAGAAGCCTTAGTCACTACCAGGTAGGCCCTTGTTCCTTACGGGCGGTCTGCCGGCTGGATTTCCACGAATATCAAGATGCCGCCCAGGGACAAGCTGCCACCCATGCCAACTTGGGCCGTTTAGAGAGTGCCCACGGAGCTCTGCAAACTGAGACCAGGAACGTGGGCTGGTGAATTTTGTTTCCCCGGGCAGAAGCCTCTGTAACTACCAGGTAGGCCCTTGGCCCTTAGGGGCCTGCTGCAGGCTGGATTACCGTGAATAACAAGATGCTGCCCAGGGACAAGTTCCCACCTGTGGCAACTCGGGCTGCTTTGAGAGTGCCCATGGAGCTCTGCAAACTGTGACCAGGAACGTTGTGTGCTGAGTTTTGTTTTCCCGGGCAGAAGCATTTGCAGTACCAGGTAGGCCTTTGGCCCTTAGGGGCCGGCCGCCTTCTGGATTTCCTCGAATATCAAGATGCGGCCCAGGGACAAGCTGCCACCTTTGCCAACTCGTGCTGCTTTGAGAGTGCCCATGGAGCTCTGCAAACTGATACTGGAACTGTGGGGTGCTGAGTTTTGTTTCCCCGGGCAGAAGCATTTGTCAGTACCAGGTAGGCCCTTCGTCATTAAGGACAGGTAGACTGCTGGATTTCCAAGAATATCATGATGCCTCCCAGGGACAAGCTGCCACCTGTGCCAACTCGGGCTGCCTTGAGAGTGCCCATGGAGCTCTGCAAACTGAGACCAGGAACGTGCGTTGGTGAATTTTGTTTCCCTGGGCAGAAGCATTTGTCATTACCAGGTAGGCCTTTGGCCCTTTCGGGGCCGGCTGCTTTTTGCATTTCCACGAATATCAAGATGCCGCCCAGGGACAAGCTGGCGCCTGTGCCAACTCGGGTTGCTTTGAGAGTGCCCACGGAGTTCTTCAAACTGAGACCAGGAACGTGGGTTGGCGAATTTTGTTTCCCTGGGCAGAAAACTTTGTCAGTCCCAGGTAGGCCCTCGGCCCTTAGGGACCGGCTGCTTGCTAGATTTCCACGAATATCAAGATGCCGCCCAGGGACAAGCTGCCACCTGTGCCACCTCGGGCTGCTTTGAGAGTGCCGACGGAGCTCTGTAAACTGAGACCAGGAACGGGGGGTTATAGGTTTTGTTGCCCCAGGCAGAAGCCTTTGACAGTGCCAGTTGGGCCCTTGGCCCTAAGGGGCAGGCTGGCAGCAGGATTTCCACGAATATCAAGATGCCGCCCAGGGACAAGCTGCCACCTGTGCCAACTCGGGCTGCTTTGAGAGTGCCCATGGAGTTCTTCAAATTGAGACCAGGAACGTGGGTTGGCGAATGTTGTTTCCCCGGGCAGAAGCCTTTGTCAGTCCAAGGTAGGCCCTTGGCCGTTACGGACCGGCTGCTTCCTGGATTTCCACGAATATCAAGATGCCGCCCAGGGACAAGCTGCCACCTGTGCCAACTCGGGCTGCTTTGAGAGTGCCCACGGAGCTCTGCAAACTGAGACCAGGAACGTGGGGTAATGGGTTTTGTTGCCCCAGGCAGAAGCCTTTGACAGTGCCAGGTAGGCCCTCGGCCCGTAGGGGCCTGTTGCAGGTTGGATTACACTGAATAACAAGATGCTGCCCAGGGACAAGTGTCCACCTCTGCCAACTCGTGCTGCTTTGAGAGTGCCCATGGAGCTCTGCAAACTGATACTGGAACTGTGGGGTGCTGAGTTTTGTTTCCCCGGGCAGAAGCATTTGTCAGTACCAGGTAGGCCCTTCGTCATTAAGGACAGGTAGACTGCTGGATTTCCAAGAATATCATGATGCCTCCCAGGGACAAGCTGCCACCTGTGCCAACTCGGGCTGCTTTGAGAGTGCCCATGGAGCTCTGCAAACTGAGACCAGGAACGTGCGTTGGTGAATTTTGTTTCCCTGGGCAGAAGCATTTGTCATTACCAGGTAGGCCTTTGGCCCTTTCGGGGCCGGCTGCTTTTTGCATTTCCACGAATATCAAGATGCCGCCCAGGGACAAGCTGGCGCCTGTGCCAACTCGGGTTGCTTTGAGAGTGCCCACGGAGTTCTTCAAACTGAGACCAGGAACGTGGGTTGGCGAATTTTGTTTCCCTGGGCAGAAAACTTTGTCAGTCCCAGGTAGGCCCTCGGCCCTTAGGGACCGGCTGCTTGCTAGATTTCCACGAATATCAAGATGCCGCCCAGGGACAAGCTGCCACCTGTGCCACCTCGGGCTGCTTTGAGAGTGCCCATGGAGCTCTGCAAACTGAGACCAGGAACGTGGGGTCGTGGGTTTTGTTTCTCCGGGCAGAAGCCTTTGTCAGTACCAGGTAGGCCCTTGTTCCTTAGGGGCGGTCTGCCTGCTGGATTTCCACGAATATCAAGATGCCGCCCAGGGACAAGCTGCCACTTGTGCCAACTCGGGCTGCTTTGAGAGTGCCCACGGAGCTCTGCAAACTGAGACCAGGACCGTGGGCTGGTGAATTTTGTTTCCCCAGGCGGAAGCATTTGCAGTACCAGGTAGGCCCTTGTTCCTTAGGGGAGGTCTGCCTGCTGGATTTCCACGAATATCAAGATGCCGCCCAGAGTCAACCTGCCACCTGTGCCAACTCGGGCTGCTTTGAGAGTGCCCATGGAGCTCTGCAAACTGAAGCCAGGAACGTGGGGTTGTGGGTTTTGTTTCCCCGGGCAGAAGCCTTAGTCACTACCAGGTAGGCCCTTGTTCCTTACGGGCGGTCTGCCGGCTGGATTTCCACGAATATCAAGATGCCGCCCAGGGACAAGCTGCCACCCATGCCAACTTGGGCCGTTTAGAGAGTGCCCACGGAGCTCTGCAAACTGAGACCAGGAACGTGGGCTGGTGAATTTTGTTTCCCCGGGCAGAAGCCTCTGTAACTACCAGGTAGGCCCTTGGCCCTTAGGGGCCTGCTGCAGGCTGGATTACCGTGAATAACAAGATGCTGCCCAGGGACAAGTTCCCACCTGTGGCAACTCGGGCTGCTTTGAGAGTGCCCATGGAGCTCTGCAAACTGTGACCAGGAACGTTGTGTGCTGAGTTTTGTTTTCCCGGGCAGAAGCATTTGCAGTACCAGGTAGGCCTTTGGCCCTTAGGGGCCGGCCGCCTTCTGGATTTCCTCGAATATCAAGATGCGGCCCAGGGACAAGCTGCCACCTTTGCCAACTCGTGCTGCTTTGAGAGTGCCCATGGAGCTCTGCAAACTGATACTGGAACTGTGGGGTGCTGAGTTTTGTTTCCCCGGGCAGAAGCATTTGTCAGTACCAGGTAGGCCCTTCGTCATTAAGGACAGGTAGACTGCTGGATTTCCAAGAATATCATGATGCCTCCCAGGGACAAGCTGCCACCTGTGCCAACTCGGGCTGCCTTGAGAGTGCCCATGGAGCTCTGCAAACTGAGACCAGGAACGTGCGTTGGTGAATTTTGTTTCCCTGGGCAGAAGCATTTGTCATTACCAGGTAGGCCTTTGGCCCTTTCGGGGCCGGCTGCTTTTTGCATTTCCACGAATATCAAGATGCCGCCCAGGGACAAGCTGGCGCCTGTGCCAACTCGGGTTGCTTTGAGAGTGCCCACGGAGTTCTTCAAACTGAGACCAGGAACGTGGGTTGGCGAATTTTGTTTCCCTGGGCAGAAAACTTTGTCAGTCCCAGGTAGGCCCTCGGCCCTTAGGGACCGGCTGCTTGCTAGATTTCCACGAATATCAAGATGCCGCCCAGGGACAAGCTGCCACCTGTGCCACCTCGGGCTGCTTTGAGAGTGCCGACGGAGCTCTGTAAACTGAGACCAGGAACGGGGGGTTATAGGTTTTGTTGCCCCAGGCAGAAGCCTTTGACAGTGCCAGTTGGGCCCTTGGCCCTAAGGGGCAGGCTGGCAGCAGGATTTCCACGAATATCAAGATGCCGCCCAGGGACAAGCTGCCACCTGTGCCAACTCGGGCTGCTTTGAGAGTGCCCATGGAGTTCTTCAAATTGAGACCAGGAACGTGGGTTGGCGAATGTTGTTTCCCCGGGCAGAAGCCTTTGTCAGTCCAAGGTAGGCCCTTGGCCGTTACGGACCGGCTGCTTCCTGGATTTCCACGAATATCAAGATGCCGCCCAGGGACAAGCTGCCACCTGTGCCAACTCGGGCTGCTTTGAGAGTGCCCACGGAGCTCTGCAAACTGAGACCAGGAACGTGGGGTAATGGGTTTTGTTGCCCCAGGCAGAAGCCTTTGACAGTGCCAGGTAGGCCCTCGGCCCGTAGGGGCCTGTTGCAGGTTGGATTACACTGAATAACAAGATGCTGCCCAGGGACAAGTGTCCACCTCTGCCAACTCAGGCTCCTTTGAGAGTGCCCATGGAGCTCTGCAAACTGAGACCAGGAACATCGGGTAGTGGGTTTTGTTTTGTTGGGCAGAAGACTTTCTCTGTGCTAGGTTGGCCCTCGGCCCCTTAGGGCAGACTGGCAGCAGAATTTCCACGAATATCAGGATGCTGCCCAGGGACAAGCTGCCACCTGTGCCAACTCGCGCTGTTTGGAGAGTGCCCATGGAGCTCTGCAAACTGAGACCAGGAACGTGGGGTTGTGGGTTTTGTTTCCCTGGGCAGAAGCCTTTGTCAGTCCCAGGCAGGCCCTTGGCCCTTCCGGGCCAGCTGGCAGAAAGATTTCCACGAATATCAAGATGCCACCCAGGGACAAGTTGCCACCTGTGATAACTCGGGCTGCTTTGAGTGTGCCCATGGATCTCTGCAAACTGAGACCAGGAACTTGGGTTTGTCAGTTTTTTTTTCCCCAGGCAGAAGCATTTGCGGTACCAGGTAGGCCCTCGGCCCTTCGGAGCCGTCTGGCAAAAGGATTTCCACGAATATCAAGATGCCGCCCAGGGACAAGCTGCCACCTGTGCCAACTTGCGCTGCTTTGAGAGTGCCCATGGAGCTCTGCAAACAGAAACTAGGAACGTGGGGAGCTGAGTTTTGTTTTCCCGGGCAGAGCCCGTTGTCAGTACCAGGTAGGCCATTGTTCCTTAAGGACAGGTAGACTGCTGGATTTCCATGAATATCAAGATGACGCCCAGAGACAAGCTGCCACCTGTGCCAACTCGGGCTGCTTTGAGAGTGCCCATGGAGCTCTGAAAACTGAGACCAGGAACATCGGGTAGTGTGTTTTGTTTTGCTGGGCAGAAGACTTTCATTGTGTTAGGTCGGCCCTCGGCCCATAGGGGCAGGCTATCAGCAGGACTTCCACGAATATCAAGATGCCACCAACGGACAAGCTGCCACCTGTGCCTACTCGGGCTGCTTTGAGAGTGCCCATAGAGCTCTGCAAACTGAGACCAGGACCGTGGGGTGCTGAGTTTTGTTTCCCCGGCAGAAGCCTTTGTCAGTACCAGGTAGGCCCTCGGCCCTTTGTGGCCGGTTGCAGGTTGGATTACCACGAATATCAAGATGCCGCCCAGAGACAAGCTGCCACCTGTGGCAACTCGGGCTGCTTTGAGAGTGCCCATGGAGCTCTGCAACCTGAGACCAGGAACGTGGAGTGTTGGGTTTTGTTTCCACGGGCAGAAGCCTTTGTCAGTACCACGTAGGCCCTTGGTCCTTAATGGCAGGCAGCCTGCTGGATTTCCACGAATATCAAGACGCCACCCAGGGACAAGCTGCCACCTGTGCCAACTCGTGTTGCTTTGAGTGTGCCCATGGAGCTCTGCAAACTGAGACCAGGAACTTGGGTTTGTCGGTTTTCTTTTCCCCAGGCAGAAGCATTTCCTGTACCAGATAGGCCCTCGGCCCTTCGGGGCCGTCTGGCAGAAGGATTTCCACGAATATCAAGATGCCGCCCAGGGACATACTGCAACCAGTGCCAACTCGGGCTGCTTTGAGAGTACCCATGGAGCTCTGCAAACTGAGACCAGGAACGTCCGGTAGTGGGTTTTGTTTTCCTGGGCAGAAGACTTTCTCTCTGCTAGGTAGGCCCTCGGCCCTTAGGGGCAAACTGGCAACAGGATTTCCACGAATATCAAGATGCAGCCCAGGGACGAGCTGCCACCTGTGCCAACTCGCAATGTTTGGAGAGTGCCCATGAAGCTCTGCAAACTGAGATCAGGAACGTGGGGTGTTGGGTTTTGTTTCCACGGGCAGAAGCCTTTGTCAGTACCAGGTAGGCCCTTGGCCCTTCGGGGCCAGCTGGCAGCAGGATTTCCACGAATATCAAGATGCCACCCAGGGACAAGCTGCCACCTATGCCAACTCGGGCTGCTTTGAGAGTGCCCATGGAGTTCTTCAAACTGAGACAAGGAACGTGGGTTGGTGAATTTTGTTTCTCTGGGCAGAAGCCTTTGTCTGTACCAGGTAGGCCCTCGGCCTACCTGGGCCGGCTGCTTTCTGTATTTCCACGAATATCAAGATGCCGCCCAGGGACAAGCTGCCACCTGTGCCAACTCGGGCTGCTTTGAGAGTGCCCATGGAGCTCTGCAAACTGAGACCAGGAACTTGGGTTTGTGGGTTTTGTTTCCCCAGGCAGAAGCATTTGCAGTACCAGGTAGGCCCTCGGCCCTTCGGGGCCGTCTGGCAGAAAGATTTCCACGAATATCAAGATGCCGCCCAGGGACAAGCTGCCACCTGTGCCAACTCGGGCTGCTTTGAGAGTGCCCACGGAGCTCTGCAAACAGAAACTAGGAACGTGGGGTGCTGAGTTTTGTTTACTCGGGCAGAGCCCATTATCAGTACCAGGTAGGCCCTGCTTCCTTAGGGGTAGGCTGGCACCAGGATTTCCACGAATATCAAGATGCTGCCCAGGGACAAGCTGCCACCTGTGCCAACTCGGGCTGCTTTGAGAATGCCCTTGGAGTTCTGCAACCTAAGACCAGGAACGTGGAGTGTTGGGTTTTGTTTCCACGGGCAGAAGCCTTTGTCAGTACCACGTAGGCCCTTGGTCCTTAATGGCAGGCAGACTTCTGGATTTCCACGAATATCAAGACGCCCCCCGGGACAAGCTGCCACCTGTGCCAACTCGTGCTGCTTTGAGTGTGCCCATGGAGCTCTGCAAACTGAGACCAGGATCTTGGGTTTGTCGGTTTTCTTTTCCCCAGGCAGAAGTATTTCCTGTACCAGGTAGGCCCTCGGCCCTTCGGGTTCGTCTGGCAGAAGGATTTCCACGAATATCAAGATGCCGCCCAGGGACATACTGCAACCAGTGCCAACTCGGGCTGCTTTGAGAGTGCCCATGGAGCTCTGCAAACTGAGACCAGGAACGTCCGGTAGTGGGTTTTGTTTTCCTGGGCAGAAGACTTTCTCTCTGCTAGGTCGGCCCTCGGCCCTTAGGGGCAGGCTGGCAGCAGGATTTCCAAGAATATCAAGATGCCGCCCAGGGACGAGCTGCCACCTGTGCCAACTCGCAATGTTTGGAGAGTGCCCATGAAGCTCTGCAAACTGAGATCAGGAACGTGGGGTGTTGGGTTTTGTTTCCACGGGCAGAAGCCTTTGTCAGTACCAGGTAAGCCCTTGGCCCTTCGGGGCCAGCTGGCAGAAGGATTTCCACGAATATCAGGATGCCACCCAGGGACAAGCTGCCACCTGTGCCAACTCGGGCTGCTTTGAGAGTGCCCATAGAGTTCTTCAAACTGAGACAAGGAACGTGGGTTGGTGAATTTTGTTTCTCTGGGCAGAAGCCTTTGTCAGTACCAGGTAGGCCCTCGGCCCTTTGGGGCCGGCTGCTTTCTGTATTTCCACGAATATCAAGATGCCGCCCAGGGACAAGCTGCCACCGGTGCCAACTTGGGCTGCTTTGAGAGTGCCCATGGAGCTCTGCAAACTGAGACCAGGAACTTGGGTTTGTGGGTTTTGTTTCCCCAGGCAGAAGCCTTTGCAGTACCAGGTAGGCCCTCGGCCCTTCGGGGCCGTCTGGCAGAAGGATTTCCATGAATATCAAGATGCCGCGCAGGGACAAGCTGCCACCTGTGCCAACTCAGGCTGCTTTGAGAGTGCCCATGGAGCTCTGCAAACAGAAACTAGGAACGTGGGGTGCTGAGTTTTGTTTACCCGGGCAGAGCCCATTGTCAGTACCACGTAGGCCCTTGTTCCTTGGGGGTAGGCTGGCACCAGGATTTCCACGAATATCAAGATGCTGCCCAGGGACAAGCTGCCACCTGTGCCAACTCGGGCTGCTTTGAGAATGCCCAAGGAGTTCTGCAAACTGAGACCAGGAACGTGGGGTGCTGAGTTTTGTGTCCCTGGGCAGAAGCCTTAGTCACTACCACGCAGGCCCTTGGTCCTTAAGGGCAGGCAGCCTGCTGGATTTCCACGAATATCAAGACGCCGCCCAGGGACAAGCTGCCACCTGTGCCAACTCGGGCTGCTTTGAGAGTGCCCATGGAGCTCTGCAAACTGAGACCAGGAACGTGGGATGGTGGGTTTTGTTTCCCCGGGGAGATGCCTTAGTCACTACCAGGTTGGCCCTCGGCCCTTAGGGGCCTGTTGCAGGCTGGATTACCACGAATAACAAGATGCTGCCCAGGGACAAGTTGCCACCTGTGCCAACTCGGGCTCCTTTGAGAGTGCCCATTGAGCTCTGCAAACTGAGACCAGGAACGTTGGGTAGTGTGTTTTGTTTTGCTGGACCGAAGACCTTCTCTGTATTATGTCGACCCTCGGCCCATAGGGGCCGGCTGCCCGCTGGATTTCCATGAATATCAAGATTCCGCCCAGAGACAAGCTGCCACCTGTGGCAACTCGTGCTGCTTTGAGTGCCCATGGAGGTCTGCAAACTGAGAACAGGAACGTGGAATCTTGGGGTTTGTTTCCACGAGCAGAAGCCTTTGACAGTACCAGGTAAACCCTTGGCCCTTCGGGGCCGGCTGGCACCAGGATTTCCACGAATCTGAAGATGCTGCCCAGGGACAAGCTGCCACCTGTGCCAACTCGGGCTGCTTTGAGAGTGCCCATGGAACTCTGCAAACAGAAACTAGGAACGTGGGGTGCTGAATTTTCTTTTCCCGGGCAGAGCCCATTGTCAGTACCAGGCAGGACCTTGTTCCTTAGGGGTAGGCTGGCACCAGGATTTCCACGAATATCAAGATGCTGCCCAGGGACAAGCTGCCACCTGTGGCAACTCGCGCTGCTTTGAGAATGCCCTTGGAGTTCTGCAAACTGAGACCAGGACCGTGGGGTGCTGAGTCTTGTGTCCCTGGGCAGAAGCCTTTGTCAGTACCAGCTAGGCCCTTGGTCCTTAAGGGCAGGCAGCCTGCTGGATTTCCACGAATACCAAGATGCTGCCCAGCGACAAGTTGCCACCTGTGCCAACTCAGGCTGCATTGAGAGTGCCCATGGATCTCTGCAAACTGAGACCAGGAACGTGGGGTTTTGGGTTTTGTTTCCCCGGGCAGAAGCCTTTGTCAGTGCCAGGTGGGCCCTCGGCCCTTTGTGGCCGGTTGCAGGCTGGATTACCCCGAATATGAAGGTGCCGCCCAGGGACAAGTTGCCACCTGTGCCAACTTGGGCTGCTTTGAGAGTGCCCATGGAGCTCTGCAACCTGAGACCAGGAACGTTGGGTAGTGGGTTTTGTTTTGCTGGGCAGAAGACTTTCTCTGTACTTTGTCGGCCCTCGGCACTTAGGGGCAGGCTGGCAGCAGGATTTCCACGAATATCAAGATGCCGCCCAGGGACACGCTGCCACCTGTGCCAACTCAGGCTGCTTTGAGAGTGCCCATGGAGCTCTGCAAACTGAGACCAGGAACGTCGGGTAGTGGGTTTTGTTTTCCCGGGCAGAGCCCATTGTCAGTACCATGTAGGCCCTTGTTCCTTAGGGGTCGCCTGGCACCAGGATTTCCACGAATATCAAGATGCCGCCCAGGGACAAGCTGCCACCTGTGCCAACTCGGGCTGCTTTGAGAATGCCCACGGAGTTCTGCAAACGGAGACCAGGAACGTGGGTTGGCGAATTTTGTTTCCCCAGGCAGAAGCCTTTGTCAGTACCAGGTAGGCCCTCGGCCCTTCGGGGTCGGCTGCTTTCTGTATTTCCACGAATATCAAGATGCCGCCCAGGGACAAGCTGCCACCTGGGCCAACTCGGGCTGCTTTGAGAGTGCCCATGGAGCTCTGCAAACTGAGACCAGAAACTTGGGTTTGTGGGTTTTGTTTCCCCGGGCAGAAGCATTTGCAGTACTAGGTAGGCCCTTGGCCCTTCGGGGCCGTCTGGCAGAAGGATTTCCATGTATATCAAGATGCCGCCCAGAGACAAGCTGCCACCTGTGCCAACTCGGGCTGTTTGGAGTGTGCCCATGGAGCTCTGGAAACTGAGACCAGGAACAGGGGATGGTGGGTTTTTTTTGCCCGGGTAGAATCCATTGTCACTACCAGGTAGGCCCCCGGCCCTTAGGGGCCTGTTGCAGTCTGGATTACCCCAAATACCAAGATGCTTCCCAGCAACACGTTGCCACCTGTGCAAACTCGGGCTGCTTTGAGAGTGCCCATGGAGCTCTGCAAACTGAGACCAGGAACGTTGGGTAGTGGGTTTTGTTTTGCTGGGCAGAAGACTTTCTCTGTACTATGTCGGCCATCGGCCCATAGGGGCAGGCTGGCAGCAGGATTTCCACGAATATCAAGATGCCGCCCAGGGACAAGCTGCCACCTGTGGCAACTCGCGCTGCTTTGAGAATGCCCTTGGAGTTCTGCAAACTGAGACCAGGACCGTGGGGTGCTGAGTCTTGTGTCTCTGGGCAGAAGCCTTTGTCAGTACCAGCTAGGCCCTTGGTCCTTAAGGGCAGGCAGCCTGCTGGATTTCCACGAATACCAAGATGCTGCCCAGCGACAAGTTGCCACCTGTGCCAACTCATGCTGCTTTGAGAGTGCCCATGGAGCTCTGCAAACTGAGACCAGGAACGTGGGGTTTTGGGTTTTGTTTCCCCGGGCAGAAGCCTTTGTCAGTACCAGGTAGGCCCTTGGTCCGTAAGGGCAGGCAGCCTGCTTGATTTCCACGAATATCAAGATGCCGCCCAGGGACAAGATGCCACCTCTGCCAACTCGGGCTGCTTTGAGAGTGCCCATGGAGCTCTGCAAACGGAGGCCAGGGACGTGGGATGGTGGGTTTTGTTTACCCGGGCAGAAGCCTTAGTCACTACCAGGTTGGCCCTCGGCCCGTAGGGGCCTTTTGCAGGATGGATTCCCCCAAATAACAAGATGCTGCCCAGGGACAAGTTGCCACCTGTGCCAACTCGTGCTGCTTTGAGAGTGGCCATGGAGCTCTGCAAACTGAGAACAGGAATGTGGGGTAATGGCTTTTGTTTTCCCGGCCAGAAGCCTTTGTCAGTACCAGGTAGGCCCTTGTTTCTTAGGGGCAGGCTGGCTGCTGGATTTCCACGAATATCAAGATGCTGCCCAGGGACAAGCTGCCACCTGTGCCAACTCGGGCTGCTTTGAGAGTGCCCGCAGTACTCTGCAAACAGAAACTAGGAACGTGGGGTGCTGAGTTTTGTTTTCCCGGGCAGAGCCCATTGTCAGTACCAGGTAGGCCCTCGGCCCTTTGGGGCCGGCTGCTTTCTCTATTTCCACGAATATCAAGATGCCGCCCAGGGACAAGCTGCCACCTGTGCCAACTCGGGCTGCTTTGAGAGTGCCCGCGAAGCTCTGCAAACTGAGACCAGGAACTTGGGTTTGTGGGTTTTGTTTCCCCGGGCAGAAGCATTTGAAATACTAGGTAGGCCCTTGGCCCTTCGGGGCCGTCTGGCAGAAGGATTTCCATGAATATCAAGATGTCGCCCAGGGACAAGCTGCCACCTGTGCCAACTCGGGCTGTTTGGAGAGTGCCCATGAAGCTCTGCAAACTGAGACCAGGAAAGTGGGCTGCTGAGTTTTGTTGCCCCAGGCAGAAGCATTTGTCAGTATCAGGTAGGCCCTCGGCCCTTTGTAGCCTGTTGCAGGTTTGATTACCATGAATATGAAGGTGCCGCCCAGGGACAAGCTGCCACCTGTGCCAACTCGTGCTGCTTTGAGACCCCCTGGAGCTCTGCAAACTGAGACCTGGAACTTCGGGTAGTGGGTTTTGTTTTGCTGGACAGAAGACTTTCTCTGGACTAGGTCTGCCCTCCACCCTTAGCGGCCGGCTGCCTGCTGGATTTCCACGAATATCAAGATGCCGCCCAGGGACAAGCTGCCACCTGTGCCAGCTCGGGCTGCTTTGAGAGTGCCCATGGAGTTCTGGAAACTGAGACCAGGAACTTTGGGTGGGTTTTGTCTCTTTGGGCAGTGTAATGCACAATACCTAGTTGTCCCTAAGCACGTTGATGCTTGGTGACTGCTCAATTTCTGGAATAATCAGGATGCAGTCCAATGAAAGGCTGATAGCTGTGCCAACGTTGGCTGCTTGGACAGTGCCCTCAGAGCTCTGCAAACTGAGACCTAGACGGTGAGGTGTTGAGTTTTTTTTCCTGGGCTGTGTCCCGCACAGTACTTTTGTGGTAATTTGGGGCTTGAGACCAGGAAGGTGAGGTGGTGAGTTTTGTTTCCCTGGGAAAAAGTCCGCCACATTTTTTTTGGAAGGGCCTTGCGTACTGGCCCTGGTTGGCTGCTGTAATTCCGCATTGATCAAGATCTAGCTCACGTACAACCTGCCACCTGTGCCAACTCAGGCTGCTCTGACAGTGCCTGTGGATACAACGCTGTGTTTGACTCTTAAATGTCTCATTACAAGCTGTGTTTCATAAATTATGAGTGTGTTAAATGAATGTGTTCTAGGAATGTGGGATTCTTGAAATAGTATATATTTTGATTTTCTTATGGTTCTAAGAATGTTTTACAAGCATAATGGGAATACTCCTTTATTTAGGTACTTTTTCTCCTAGAAAGTATACCATAAGTGTTTTCTAATATTAAATGACAGAGCGGCCTGTTGATCCTTTACTGGAAATTTTTCCTATTGTTCAAAAATAACAGAAAAAAGCTCTTGCAAAGATAAGGGGAAAGAATTGCTTTAAAAAGTATTTCATTACAGCTTTTAAAGGCAATTAAAGTGCACATTTTAATTGCCGATGGGAAGCCGATAACTAGTTGAACATGTATTCACTTGGTACGTCTCTCTAAAGAAATCCTCTAACATCAAGCAATTAATCCCTTCCATCATAGTTTTAGCCTTTTTCCTATTTTAAATGTCAATGAAAAACATCATGAAGAACTCCATATGTATCTCTCCGATTCATCTTACATACAAAGCAACTATTTTTCCACCGGTTTGCTTGATGGTCTGCTTACTGCATTCAGCACTTTTTTGCATGCTTTTTTGCTTCTTTCTGCTGTCAATACTGGCCAATACATGCCATCTGCCAATGGTAGGATTTCTCTCACCTAAGCATATGGATTGAATCTTTAAGATCACTTTCGATAAAATGGATAAAAAAGGAGTTGTTTGATTCCACCTAACATTGAGTCTCTTGGTAAAGGTCACCTTGAGAAAAGTTTTTGCTGCTAGAATTCAACTCATGGATTGAAATATTTGAGAAGACTGATAGGCACTGGAGCATAGAGACACCTTCAGCCTCTGTGGATATAAAGCCCAGATTAAAATGATCAATTCTCTCAACTTGATGGACTGTACTGAGCAGAATTCTGACTAGAATCTCTTTCACACATAGAACACCCTGTTCAAGACACATGGTAAGATGAAGCTCACCTCCGGTTCCCTGCAGGTATTTGTATTTCTAATGAGTCTTTGGGATGCCTAGATGATTTTCAGATGTCTAAAGTTGAGACAAAGCCCACGACTTTCTCAAGACCTGGAACCATCTCCCTAGAAGCTGCAAAACACACAATGCCGCACTTGTGTCAAATTTGCCAAAGCAAGGACTAGAGCAAGAACTGGATGTAAAATACTTGCACAGAGATGATAGTTTTTAAGATATTCATCAGATATTCTTCACATGGGAAGAGTCTTTGAACTCTTCTGTGATAGAACCCCAAAACTAAATGTTTTTTTTTTTTTTCATTGAGCACTCTTCTTGATGCAATTCTTCAACTTGGCATGGCTTAATTCAATAGCATCCAAGTCAGAGAAAAATTGGTAAAGGCAGATAGGAAAGAAAATTAGAAATTCGTTACTCAGAATGTGACTAGGAAGACAGGGAGCCATTCAAAAGAAAAAGAAAAAAAACAGGAGCAGTGAAAATGAGACACATCCTGCATCTTTCCGGCGGGGAAGATGGATTATTTAATTAGTGACAAAATTAGAAGAGCCTGAACATTTGCTGTCCCACAACAGGAACAGAATAACCATTGGGCACGCACATAATAGCCAAAGAAACATGACAAAGAGAAGGAAATACAGAGAATAGGAAAAAGAAATAAGACGCTTTTTTCAATCATAGAAATTCAGGAGGTGTATCATTCTAATAACCTTTTTTTAGACAGTAAAAGAGTAGTTATATACAGTCGGGTAAATTGCAGCTATGTATCATTTTTAGACAGGAAATGTTTTCCAAGAAACATGTACCAGATTATACCACAAGTTTCTGACTGCCAAAGAAGAAAGTACAAAACAGCAAACACGTGGGTAAAGTCCCAGGAACCAGAGATCAAGATCTACACCGATATAAGGAGAGCGCTGAGTTTTTAAAGAAGAAAGAGCGAATGCAGCTGACCGTGCTTGTGGATGAAAAGCTGCGGGATTTTTTGCAATTCCAATAAGAGCGCACAAAAGCGCGGTGCTCGGCTGCCTCATGCTTCGCACGCTGTGAGCTGCACAGAAATGAAGCTGAGCAAGGTTCTTCAGCTTTGCCCTTTTTCAGCAGCTGCGCCCCACCGATGGATTGGAATATCTCTCGAGATCTTTTCCTTTCAAAAGAATGTATTGTTGCTGTGTCTTCACCGCACAAGGATAAGTATGAAAAGATCACAGCCATCTCGAAAAAAATTCGTCGCGTTATTAAAAAGATAAATGCTTCAACAATGCGCAGCCACGACAAAAATCAGGGCCAAGACTGGGAGACGTTTGCAGTGCTGGCACACTTTCTCTCTCGGCGAGAAGTCATGGAGAAGCTTTTGGCTAGGATGCAGACGACGAGACAGGCAGAAGACGGAGGTAAAAAGCTGTCCGGAGCGAAGTGCCGCTCGCGGGCGTCTTTCGCCCGAAGCAGCGCTCCGGAGCGCACCACCACCGGCACAAGCAGCAGTGCGCGAAGAAGCGGCTCTTTCGCCTTCGCTAGACGGAGAGCCGGCAGCTTGCAGGAGGTGAAGAAGCAAGCCGCACAACAGCAGCATTGTGTGCGCAGCTCTCCAACTGCTGCGGGATGGTAGATTGCCGCTCGCATGCCTTTGAAAATCACGTTAGCATGCGAATGGAAGAAGTTTTTGGACAACTTTGCAATGCATCTTGCTAGCGCTCCTGCAACACTCCGTGGAAACTCTTGCGGGTCTCTTTGCGCTGCGAGATGCAAAGAACTGGGTGAACTCGTCAAGCAAGATCGGAAGATGTTTGCAGTGCTGGCACAATTTTTCTCGTCGAGAAGTGATGGAGAAGCTTTTGGCCAGGATGCAGACGTCGAGAGAGGCAGAAGCCGGAGGTACGGAGCTGTCCGGAGCGAAGTGCCGCTCGCGGGCGTCTTTCGCCTGAAGCAGCGCTCCGGAGCGCACCGCCACCGACACAAGCAGCAGTGCGCGAAGAAGCGGCTCTTTCGCCTTCGCTAGACGGAGAGCCGGCAGCTTGCAGGAGGTGAAGAAGCAAGCCGCACAACAGCAGCATTGTGTGCGCAGCTCTCCAACTGCTGCGGAATGGTGGATTGCCGCTCGCATGCCTTTGAAAATCACGTTAGCATGCGAATGGAAGAAGTTTTTGGACAACTTTGCAATGCATCTTGCTAGTGCTCCTGCAACACTCCGTGGAAACTCTTGCGGGTCTCTTTGAGCTGCGAGATGCAAAGAACTGGGTGAACTCGTCAAGCAAGATGGGAAGATGTTTGCAGTGCTGGCACACTTTCTCTCTCGTCGAGAAGTGATGGAGAAGCTTTTGGCTAGGATGCAGACGACGAGAGAGGCAGAAGCCGGAGGTAAAAAGCTGTCCGGAGCGAAGTGCCGCGCGCGGGCGTCTTTCGCCCGAAGCAGCGCTCCGGAGCGCACAGCCACCGGCACAAGCAGCAGTGCGCGAAGAAGCGGCTCTTTCGCCTTCGGTAGACGGAGAGCCGGCAGCTTGCAGGAGGTGAAGCAGCAAGCCGCACAACAGCAGCCTTGTGTGCGCAGCTCTCCAACTGCTGCGGGATGGTGGATTGCCGCTCGCATGCCTTTGAAAATCACGTTAGCATGCGAATGGAAGAAGTTTTTGGACAACTTTGCAATGCATCTTGCGAGTGTTCCTGCAACACTCCGTGGAAACTCTTGCGGGTCTCTTTGCGCTGCGAGATGCAAAGAACTGGGTGAACTCGTCAAACAAGATCGGAAGATGTTTGCAGTGCTGGCACACTTTCTCTCTCGTCGAGAAGTGATGGAGAAGCTTTTGACTAGGATGCAGACGTCGAGAGAGGCAGAAGACGAAGGTAAAAAGCTGTCCGGAGCGAAGTGCCGCGCGCGGGCGTCTTTCGGCCGAAGCAGCGCTCCGGAGCGCACAGCCACCGGCACAAGCAGCAGTGCGCGAAGAAGCGGCTCTTTCGCCTTCGGTAGACGGAGAGCCGGCAGCTTGCAGGAGGTGAAGAAGCAAGCCGCACAACACCAGCATTGTGTGCGCAGCTCTCTTACTGCTGCGGGATGGTGGATTGCCGCTCGCATGCCTTTGAAAATCACGTTAGCATGCGAATGGAAGAAGTTTTTGGACAACTTTGCAATGCATCTTGCTAGTGTTCCTGCAACACTCCGTGGAAACTCTTGCGGGTCTCTTTGCGCTGCGAGATGCAAAGAACTGGGTGAACTCGTCAAACAAGATCGGAAGATGTTTGCAGTGCTGGCACACTTTTTTCTCGTCGAGAAGTCATGGAGAAGCTTTTGGCTAGGATGCAGACGTCGAGAGAGGCAGAAGCCGGAGGTACGGAGCTGTCCGGAGCGAAGTGCCGCTCGCGGGCGTCTTTCGCCGAAGCAGCGCTCCGGAGCGCACAGCCACCGGCACAAGCAGCAGTGCGCGAAGAAGCGGCTCTTTCGCCTTCGCTAGACGGAGAGCCGGCAGCTTGCAGGAGGTGAAGAAGCAAGCCTCACAACAGCTGCCTTGTGTGCGCAGCTCTCCAACTGCTGCGGGATGGTGGACTGCCGCTCGCATGCCTTTGAAAATCACGTTAGCATGCGAATGGAAGAAGTTTTTGGACAACTTTGCAATGCATCTTGCTAGTGTTCCTGCAACACTCCGTGGAAACTCTTGCGGGTCTCTTTGCGCTGCGAGATGCAAAGAACTGGGTGAACTCGTCAAACAAGATGGGAAGATGTTTGCAGTGCTGGCACACTTTCTCTCTCGTCGAGAAGTGATGGAGAAGCTTTTGACTAGGATGCAGACGTCGAGAGAGGCAGAAGACGGAGGTACGGAGCTGTCCGGAGCGAAGTGCCGCTCGTGGGCGTCTTTCGCCCGAAGCAGCGCTCCGGAGCGCACCGCCACCGGCACAAGCAGCAGTGCGCGAAGAAGCGGCTCTTTCGCCTTCGGTAGACGGAGAGCCGGCAGCTTGCAGCAGGTGAAGAAGCAAGCCGCACAAAACCAGCATTGTGTGCGCAGCTCTCCAACTGCTGCGGGATGGTGCATTGCCGCTCGCATGCCTTTGAAAATCACGTTAGCATGCGAATGGAAGAAGTTTTTGGACAACTTTGCAATGCTTCTTGCTAGTGCTCCTGCAACACTCCGTGGAAACTCTTGCGGGTCTCTTTGCGCTGCGAGATGCAAAGAACTGGGTGAACTCGTCAAGCAAGATCGGAAGATGTTTGCAGTGCTGGCACAATTTTTCTCTCGTCGAGAAGTGATGGAGAAGCTTTTGACTAGGATGCAGACGTCGAGAGAGGCAGAAGACGGAGGTACGGAGCTGTCCGGAGCGAAGTGCCGCTCGCGGGCGTCTTTCGCCTGAAGCAGCGCTCCGGAGCGCACCGCCACCGGCACAAGCAGCAGTGCGCGAAGAAGCGGCTCTTTCGCCTTCGGTAGACGGAGAGCCGGCAGCTTGCAGCAGGTGAAGAAGCAAGCCGCACAAAACCAGCATTGTGTGCGCAGCTCTCGAAATGCTACGGGATGGTGGATTGCCGCTCGCATGCCTTTGAAAATCACGTTAGCATGCGAATGGAAGAAGTTTTTGGACAACTTTGCAATGCTTCTTGCTAGTGCTCCTGCAACACTCCGTGGAAACTCTTGCGGGTCTCTTTGCGCTGCGAGATGCAAAGAACTGGGTGAACTCGTCAAGCAAGATCGGAAGATGTTTGCAGTGCTGGCACATTTTTTCTCGTCGAGAAGTGATGGAGAAGCTTTTGGCCAGGATGCAGACGTCGAGAGAGGCAGAAGCCGGAGGTACGGAGCTGTCCGGAGCGAAGTGCCGCGCGCGGGCGTCTTTCGGCCGAAGCAGCGCTTCTGAGCGCACCGCCACCGGCACAAGCAGCAGTGCGCGAAGAAGCGGCTCTTTCGCCTTCGGTAGACGGAGAGCCGGCAGCTTGCAGGAGGTGAAGAAGCAAGCCGCACAACAGCAGCATTGTGTGCGCAGCTCTCCAACTGCTGCGGGATGGTGGATTGCCGCTCGCATGCCTTTGAAAATCACGTTAGCATGCGAATGGAAGAAGTTTTTGGACAACTTTGCAATGCTTCTTGCTAGTGCTCCTGCAACACTCCGTGGAAACTCTTGCGGGTCTCTTTGCGCTGCGAGATGCAAAGAACTGGGTGAACTCGTCAAACAAGATCGGAAGATGTTTGCAGTGTTGGCACAATTTTTCTCGTCGAGAAGTGATGGAGAAGCTTTTGTCCAGGATGCAGACGTCGAGAGAGGCAGAAGACGGAGGTAAAAGCTGTCCGGAGCGAAGTGCCGCGCGCGGGCGTCTTTCGGCCGAAGCAGCGCTTCTGAGCGCACAGCCACCGGCACAAGCAGCAGTGCGCGAAGAAGCGGCTCTTTCGCCTTCGCTAGACGGAGAGCCGGCAGCTTGCAGGAGGTGAAGAAGCAAGCCTCACAACAGCTGCCTTGTGTGCGCAGCTCTCCAACTGCTGCGGGATGGTGGATTGCCGCTCGCATGCCTTTTAAAATCACGTTAGCATGCGAATGGAAGAAGTTTTTGGACAACTTTGCAATGCATCTTGCTAGTGTTCCTGCAACACTCCGTGGAAACTCTTGCGGGTCTCTTTGCGCTGCGAGATGCAAAGAACTGGGTGAACTCGTCAAACAAGATGGGAAGATGTTTGCAGTGCTGGCACACTTTCTCTCTCGTCGAGAAGTGATGGAGAAGCTTTTGACTAGGATGCAGACGTCGAGAGAGGCAGAAGACGGAGGTACGGAGCTGTCCGGAGCGAAGTGCCGCTCGTGGGCGTCTTTCGCCCGAAGCAGCGCTCCGGAGCGCACCGCCACCGGCACAAGCAGCAGTGCGCGAAGAAGCGGCTCTTTCGCCTTCGGTAGACGGAGAGCCGGCAGCTTGCAGCAGGTGAAGAAGCAAGCCGCACAAAACCAGCATTGTGTGCGCAGCTCTCCAACTGCTGCGGGATGGTGCATTGCCGCTCGCATGCCTTTGAAAATCACGTTAGCATGCGAATGGAAGAAGTTTTTGGACAACTTTGCAATGCTTCTTGCTAGTGCTCCTGCAACACTCCGTGGAAACTCTTGCGGGTCTCTTTGCGCTGCGAGATGCAAAGAACTGGGTGAACTCGTCAAGCAAGATCGGAAGATGTTTGCAGTGCTGGCACAATTTTTCTCTCGTCGAGAAGTGATGGAGAAGCTTTTGACTAGGATGCAGACGACGAGAGAGGCAGAAGACGGAGGTAAAAAGCTGTCCGGAGCGAAGTGCCGCTCGCGGGCGTCTTTCGCCTGAAGCAGCGCTCCGGAGCGCACCGCCACCGGCACAAGCAGCAGTGCGCGAAGAAGCGGCTCTTTCGCCTTCGGTAGACGGAGAGCCGGCAGCTTGCAGCAGGTGAAGAAGCAAGCCGCACAAAACCAGCATTGTGTGCGCAGCTCTCGAAATGCTACGGGATGGTGGATTGCCGCTCGCATGCCTTTGAAAATCACGTTAGCATGCGAATGGAAGAAGTTTTTGGACAACTTTGCAATGCTTCTTGCTAGTGCTCCTGCAACACTCCGTGGAAACTCTTGCGGGTCTCTTTGCGCTGCGAGATGCAAAGAACTGGGTGAACTCGTCAAGCAAGATCGGAAGATGTTTGCAGTGCTGGCACATTTTTTCTCGTCGAGAAGTCATGGAGAAGCTTTTGGCCAGGATGCAGACGTCGAGAGAGGCAGAAGCCGGAGGTACGGAGCTGTCCGGAGCGAAGTGCCGCGCGCGGGCGTCTTTCGGCCGAAGCAGCGCTTCTGAGCGCACCGCCACCGGCACAAGCAGCAGTGCGCGAAGAAGCGGCTCTTTCGCCTTCGGTAGACGGAGAGCCGGCAGCTTGCAGGAGGTGAAGAAGCAAGCCGCACAACAGCAGCATTGTGTGCGCAGCTCTCCAACTGCTGCGGGATGGTGGATTGCCGCTCGCATGCCTTTGAAAATCACGTTAGCATGCGAATGGAAGAAGTTTTTGGACAACTTTGCAATGCTTCTTGCTAGTGCTCCTGCAACACTCCGTGGAAACTCTTGCGGGTCTCTTTGCGCTGCGAGATGCAAAGAACTGGGTGAACTCGTCAAACAAGATCGGAAGATGTTTGCAGTGTTGGCACAATTTTTCTCGTCGAGAAGTGATGGAGAAGCTTTTGTCCAGGATGCAGACGTCGAGAGAGGCAGAAGACGGAGGTAAAAAGCTGTCCGGAGCGAAGTGCCGCGCGCGGGCGTCTTTCGGCCGAAGCAGCGCTTCTGAGCGCACAGCCACCGGCACAAGCAGCAGTGCGCGAAGAAGCGGCTCTTTCGCCTTCGCTAGACGGAGAGCCGGCAGCTTGCAGGAGGTGAAGAAGCAAGCCTCACAACAGCTGCCTTGTGTGCGCAGCTCTCCAACTGCTGCGGGATGGTGGATTGCCGCTCGCATGCCTTTTAAAATCACGTTAGCATGCGAATGGAAGAAGTTTTTGGACAACTTTGCAATGCATCTTGCTAGTGTTCCTGCAACACTCCGTGGAAACTCTTGCGGGTCTCTTTGCGCTGCGAGATGCAAAGAACTGGGTGAACTCGTCAAACAAGATCGGAAGATGTTTGCAGTGCTGGCACACTTTTTTCTCGTCGAGAAGTGATGGAGAAGCTTTTGGCTAGGATGCAGACGTCGAGAGAGGCAGAAGACGGAGGTACGGAGCTGTCCGGAGCGAAGTGCCGCGCGCGGGCGTCTTTCGCCGGAGCAGCGCTCCGGAGCGCACAGCCACCGGCACAAGCAGCAGTGCGCGAAGAAGCGGCTCCTTCGCCTTCGCTAGACGGAGAGCCGGCAGCTTGCAGGAGGTGAAGCAGCAAGCCGCACAACAGCAGCCTTGTTGCGCAGCTCTCCAACTGCTGCGGGATGGTGGATTGCCGCTCGCATGCCTTTGAAAATCACGTTAGCATGCGAATGGAAGAAGTTTTTGGACAACTTTGCAATGCATCTTGCTAGTGTTCCTGCAACACTCCGTGGAAACTCTTGCGGGTCTCTTTGCGCTGCGAGATGCAAAGAACTGGGTGAACTCGTCAAGCAAGATCGGAAGATGTTTGCAGTGCTGGCACACTTTCTCTCTCGTCGAGAAGTCATGGAGAAGCTTTTGGCTAGGATGCAGTCGACGAGACAGGCAGAAGCCGGAGGTACGGAGCTGTCAGGAGAGAAGTGCCGCTCGCGGACGTCTATCGCCCTAAGCACCGCACGGGGGCGCACCGTCACGGTCACAACAGGCAGTGCGCGAGGAAGCGCCCTTCGTGGCCGGTTGCCTGCTTAATTTCCACGAATCCGAAGATGCCGCCCACGGACAAGTTTCCACCTGTGCCAACTCGGGCTGCTTTGAGAGTGCCCACGGAGCTCTGCAGACTGAGACAAGGAACGTGGGCTGGTGCTGAGGTTTGTTTTCTCGGGCAGAAGCCTTTGTCAGTACCAGTTAGGCCCTCGGACATTAGGGGCCGGCTCCCTGCTTTATTTCTGCAAATCTGAAGATGCCGCCCAGGGACAAGCTGCCACCTGTGCCAACTGGGGCTACTTTGAGAGTGCCCATGGAGCTCTTCAAACTGAGACCAGGAACGTGGGGGGGGGTGCTTTTGATTTCCGGGGCAGAAGCCTTTGTCAGTACCAGATAGCCCCATGTTCCATAGGTGAAGGCTGCCTGCTGGATTTCCACGAATCTGAAGATGCCGCCCAGGGAAAAGCTGCCACCTGTGCCAACTCGTGCTTCCTTGAGAGTGCCCATGGATCTCTGTAAATTGAGACCAGGAATGTGGGCTGGTGAGTTTTTTTCTCCGGGGCAGAAGCATTTGTCAGTACCAGGTAGGCCCTCGGCCATTAGGGGCAGGCTGGCAGCTGGATTTCCGCGAATCCCTAGATGCCACCCAGGGGCAAGCTGCCTCCCACGCCAACTCGGGCTGCTTTGAGAGTGCCCATGGATCTCTGTAAACTGAGACCAGGAACGTGGGTTTGCTAATTTTTTTTCCCCGGGCAGAAGCCTTTGTAAGTACCAGGTAGGCCCACGGGCCTTGGGAGCCAGCATCCTTCTGGATTTCCGCCAAAATCAAGATGCCGCTCAGGGACAAGCTGCCACCTGTGCCAACTCACGCTGCTTTGAGAGTGCCCATGGAGCTCTGCAAACTGAGATCAGGAACGTGGGGTGCTGAGGTTTGTTTTCTCGGGCAGAAGCCTTTTTCTGTTCCAGGTAGGCCCTTGGCCCTTCGTGGCCGGCTGCCTGCTTTATTTCCACGAATCCGAAGATGCCGCACAGGGACAAGTGTCCACCTGTGCCAACTGCGGCTGCTTTGAGAGTGCCCATGGAACTCTGCAAACTGAGACCAGGAACGTGGGGTGGTAGGTTTTGTTTCCCCAGGCAGAAGCATTTGTCAGAACTAGGTATGCCCTCGGCCCTTCGGGGCTGTGTGCAGGCTGGATTTCCACGAATATCAAGATGCTGCCCAGGGACAAGTTGCCCACTTGTGCCAACTCAGGCTGCTTTGAGAGTGTGCATGGAGCTCTGCAAACTGGGACCAGGAACGTGGGTTTGCTAATTTTGTTTCCCTGGGCAGAAACTTTTTTAAGTAGCTGGTAGGCCCACGGGCCTTGGGAGCCAGCATCCTTCTGGATTTCCACGAATATCAAGATGCTGCCCAGGGACAAGTTGCCACCTGTGCTAACTCGGGCTGCTTTGAGAGTGCCCATGGAGCTCTGCAAACTGAGACCAGGAACGTGGGGGGGTGAGTTTTGTTTTCCGGGGCAGAAGCCTTTGTCAGTACCAGATAGGCCCATGTTTCATAGGTGAAGGGTGCCTTCTGGATTTCCGCGAATCTGAAGATGCCACCCAGGGAGAAGCTGCCACCTGTGCCAACTGGGGCTGCTTTGAGAGTGCCCACGGAGCTCTTCAAACTGAGACCAGGAACGTGGGGTAGTAGGTTTTGTTTCCCCAGGCAGAAGCATTTGTCAGAACTAGGTATGCCCTCGGACCTTGGGGGCCGTGTGCAGGCTGGATTTCCACGAATATCAAGATGCTGTCCAGGGACAAGCTGCCACCTGTGCCTACTCGAGCTGCTTTGAGAGTGCCCATGGAGCTCTGCAAACTGAGACCAGGAACGTTGGGGGGGTGCTTTTGATTTCCAGTGCAGAAGCCTTTGTCAGTACCAGATAGGCCCATGTTCCATAGGTGAAGGCTGCCTTCTGGATTTCCATGAATGAAATGATGCCGCCCAGGGAAAAGCTGCAACCTGTGCCAACTCGTGCTTCCTTGAGAGTGCCCATGGATCTTTGTAAACTGAGACCAGGAACGTGGGCTGGTGAGTTTTTTTTTCCGGGGCAGAAGCCTTTGTCAGTACCAGGTAGCGCCTCGGCCCTTCGGGGCCAGCTTCCTTATGGATTTCAAGGAATATCAAGATGCTGCCCAGGGACAAGATTCTACCTGTGCCAACTCGGGCTGCTTTGAGAGCGCCCATGGAGCTCTGCAAACTGAGACCTGGAACGTGGGGTGGTGGGTTTTGTTTCCCAGGGCAGAAGCCTTTGTCAGTACCAGGTAGGCCCTCAGACCTAAGGAGCCTGCTGCCGGCTCGATTTTCACGAATATCAAGATGCCGCCCAGGGACATGCTGCCAACTGTGCCAACTCGGGCTGCATTGAGAGTGCCCATGGAGCTCTGCAAACTGAGACGAGGAATCTGGGCTGGTGTGTTTTGTTTCCCCGGGCAGAAGCCTTTGTCAGTACCAGGTAGGCCCTTTGTCCTTAAGGGCAGGCTGTCTGCAGGATTTCCACGAATATCAAGATGCCGCCCAGGGACAAGCTGTCACCTGTGCCAACTCGGGCTGCTTTGAGAGTGCCCATGGATCTCTGCAAACTGAGACCAGGAACGTTGGGTACTCAGTTTTGTATTCCCGGGCAGAAGGCTTTGTCAGTACCAGATAGGCCTTCCGCCCTAAGGGGCCGGCTGACTGCTGGATTTCCACAAATAACAAGATGCCGCCCAGGGAAAAGCTGCCACCTGTGCCAACTCGTGCTTCTTTGAGAGTGCCCATGGAGCTCTTCAAACTGACACCAGGAATGTGGGGTTATGGGTTTTCTTTCCCCGGGTAGAAGCCTTTGTCAGTACCAGGTTGGCCCACGGCCCTTCGGCGCCAGCTTCCTTCTGGATTTCCACGTATATCAAGATGCTGCCCAGGGACAAGTGTCCACCTGTGCTTACTCGGGCTGCTTTGAGAGTGCCCATGGAGCTCTGCTAACTGAGACCAGGAACGTAGGTTTGCTAATTTTGTTTCCCCGGGCAGAAGCCTTTGTCAGAACTAGGTAGGCCGTCTCTCCTTAAGGGCAGGCAGTCCGCTGGATTTCCCCGAATCTGAAGATGCCGCCCAGGGACAAGCTGCCACCTGTGCCAACTGGGGCTGCTTTGAGAGTGCCCATGGAGCTCTGGAAACTGAGACCAGGAATGTGTGTTGGTGAATTTTTTTTCCCAGGGAAGAAGCCTTTGTCAGTACCAGGTAGGCCCTCGGCCCTTCGAGGCCGGCTGCTCGCTGGATTTCCGCGAATATGAAGATGCCGCCCTGGGACAAGCTGCCTCCTTCGCTAACTCGAGCTGCTTTGAGAGTGCCCATGGAGCTCTGCAAACTGAGACCAGGAACGTGGGTTTGCTAATTTTGTTTCCCTGGGCAGAAACTTTTTTAAGTAGCAGGTAGGCCCACCGGCCTTGGTAGCCAGCACCCTTCTGGATTTCCACGAATATCAAGATTCCACCCAGGGACAAGTTGCCACCTGTGCTAACTCGGGCTGCTTTGAGAGTGCCCATGGAGCACTGCAAACTGAGACCAGGAACGTGGGGGGGTGAGTTTTGTTTTCCGGGGCAGAAGCCTTTGTCATTACCAGATAGGCCCATGTTCCATAGGTGAAGGCTGCCTTCTGGATTTCCGCGAATCTGAAGATGCCGCCCAGGGACAAGCTGCAACCTGTGCCAACTTGGGCTGCTTTGAGAGTGCCCATGGAGCTCTTCAAACTGAGACCAGGAACGTGGGGGGGGTGGGTTTTGTTTCCCCAGGCAGAAGCCTTTGTCAGTACTTGGTAGGGCCTTGTTACTCAGGGGCAGGCTGCCTCCTGGATTTCCACGAATATCAAGATGCAGCCCATGGACAAGCTGCCACCTGTGCCAACTCAGGCTGCTTTGAGAGTGCCCATGGAGCTCTGCAAACTGACACCAGTAATGTGGGGTTATGGGTTTTCTTTCCCCGGGCAGAAGCCTTTGTCAGTACCAGGTCGGCCCTCGGCCCTTTGGGGCAGGCTGGCAGCAGGATTTCCACGAATATCAAGATGCCGCCCAGGGACATGCTGCCACCTGTGCCAACTCGTGCTGCTTTGAGAGTGGCCAGGGAGCTCTGGAAACTGAGACCAGATCCGTGTGTTGTCGAATTTTGTTTCACTGTGCAGAAGCCTTTCTCTGTACCAAATAGGCCCTCGGCCATTCGGCGCCAGCTTCCTTCAGGATTTCTACGTATATCAAGATGCTGCCCAGGGACAAGTGTCCACCTGTGCTAACTCGGGCTGCATTGAGAGTGCCCATGGAGCTCTGCAAACTGAGACCAGGAACGTGGGGTGGTGGGTTTTATTTCCCCGGGCAGAAGCATTTGTCAGGACGAGGAATGCCCGTGTTCCTTAGGGGTAGGCTGGCAGCAGGATGTCCACGAATATCAAGGTGCCGCCAAGAGACAAGCTGCCACCTGTGCCAACTCGGGCTGCTTTGAGAGTGCCCATGGATGTCTGCAAACTGAGACCAGGAATGTGGGGTTCTGAATTTTGTTTTTCGGGGCAGAAGCCTTTGTCCATACCAGGTAGGCCCTCGGACCTTCGGGGTAGGCTGGCAGCTGGATTTCCACGAATATCAAGGTGCCGCCCAGGGACAAGCTGCCACTTGTGCCAACTCGGGCTGCTTTGAGAGTGCCCATGGAGCTATGTAAACTGAGACCAGGAATGTGGGCTGGTGAGTTTTTTCTCCGGGGCAGAAGCATTTGTCAGTACCAGGAAGGCCCTCGGCCATTAGGGGCTGCTGGCAGCAGGATTTCCGCGAATCTGAAGATGCCGCCCAGGGACAAGCTGCCACCTGTGCCAACTCGGGCTGCTTTGAGAGTGCCCATGGAGCTCTGCAAACTGAGACCAGGAATGTGTGTTGGTGAATTTTTTTTCCCTTGGAAGGAGCTTTTGTCAGTACCAGGTAGGCCCTCGGCCCTTTGAAGCCGTCTGTCCGCTGGATTTCCACGAATATCAAGATTCCACCCAGGGACAAGTTGCCACCTGTGCTAACTCGGGCTGCTTTGAGAGTGCCCATGGAGCTCTGCAAACTGAGTCCAGGAACGTGGCGTGATGGGTTTTATTTCCCTGGGCAGAAGCATTTGTCAGTACCAGGTAGGCCCTCGGCCCTTCGAGGCCGGCTGCTCGCTGGATTTCCACGAATATCAAGATGCCGCCGTGGGACAAGCTGCCACCTGCGCCAACTCGAGCTGCTTTGAGAGTGCCCATGGATCTCTGCAAACTGAGACCAGGAAGGTGGGTTTGCTAATTTTGTTTCCCTGGGCAGAAACTTTTTTAAGTAGCAGGTAGGCCCACGGGCCTTGGTAGCCAGCATCCTTCTGGATTTCCACGAATATCAAGATTCCACCCAGGGACAAGTTGCCACCTGTGCTAACTTGGGCTGCTTTGAGAGTGCCCATGGAGCACTGCAAACTGAGACCAGGAACGTGTGTTGGCGAATTTTGTTTCCCTGGGCAGAAGCCTTTGTCAGTACCAGGTAGGCCCATGTTCCATAGGTGAAGGCTGCCTTCTGAATTTCCGCGAATCTGAAGATGCCGCGCAGGGACAAGCTGCCACCTGTGCCAACTCGTGCTTCTTTGAGAGTGCCCATGGATCTCTGCAAACTGAGACCAGGAACGTTGGGTACTCAGTTTTGTATTCCCGGGCAGAAGGCTTTGTCAGTACCAGATAGGCCTTCCGCCCTAAGGGGCCGGCTGACTGCTGGATTTCCACAAATAACAAGATGCCGCCCAGGGAAAAGCTGCCACCTGTGCCAACTCGTGCTTCTTTGAGAGTGCCCATGGAGCTCTTCAAACTGACACCAGGAATGTGGGGTTATGGGTTTTCTTTCCCCGGGTAGAAGCCTTTGTCAGTACCAGGTTGGCCCACGGCCCTTCGGCGCCAGCTTCCTTCTGGATTTCCACGTATATCAAGATGCTGCCCAGGGACAAGTGTCCACCTGTGCTTACTCGGGCTGCTTTGAGAGTGCCCATGGAGCTCTGCTAACTGAGACCAGGAACGTAGGTTTGCTAATTTTGTTTCCCCGGGCAGAAGCCTTTGTCAGAACTAGGTAGGCCGTCTCTCCTTAAGGGCAGGCAGTCCGCTGGATTTCCCCGAATCTGAAGATGCCGCCCAGGGACAAGCTGCCACCTGTGCCAACTGGGGCTGCTTTGAGAGTGCCCATGGAGCTCTGGAAACTGAGACCAGGAATGTGTGTTGGTGAATTTTTTTTCCCAGGGAAGAAGCCTTTGTCAGTACCAGGTAGGCCCTCGGCCCTTCGAGGCCGGCTGCTCGCTGGATTTCCGCGAATATGAAGATGCCGCCCTGGGACAAGCTGCCTCCTTCGCTAACTCGAGCTGCTTTGAGAGTGCCCATGGAGCTCTGCAAACTGAGACCAGGAACGTGGGTTTGCTAATTTTGTTTCCCTGGGCAGAAACTTTTTTAAGTAGCAGGTAGGCCCACCGGCCTTGGTAGCCAGCACCCTTCTGGATTTCCACGAATATCAAGATTCCACCCAGGGACAAGTTGCCACCTGTGCTAACTCGGGCTGCTTTGAGAGTGCCCATGGAGCACTGCAAACTGAGACCAGGAACGTGGGGGGGTGAGTTTTGTTTTCCGGGGCAGAAGCCTTTGTCATTACCAGATAGGCCCATGTTCCATAGGTGAAGGCTGCCTTCTGGATTTCCGCGAATCTGAAGATGCCGCCCAGGGACAAGCTGCAACCTGTGCCAACTTGGGCTGCTTTGAGAGTGCCCATGGAGCTCTTCAAACTGAGACCAGGAACGTGGGGGGGGTGGGTTTTGTTTCCCCAGGCAGAAGCCTTTGTCAGTACTTGGTAGGGCCTTGTTACTCAGGGGCAGGCTGCCTCCTGGATTTCCACGAATATCAAGATGCAGCCCATGGACAAGCTGCCACCTGTGCCAACTCAGGCTGCTTTGAGAGTGCCCATGGAGCTCTGCAAACTGACACCAGTAATGTGGGGTTATGGGTTTTCTTTCCCCGGGCAGAAGCCTTTGTCAGTACCAGGTCGGCCCTCGGCCCTTTGGGGCAGGCTGGCAGCAGGATTTCCACGAATATCAAGATGCCGCCCAGGGACATGCTGCCACCTGTGCCAACTCGTGCTGCTTTGAGAGTGGCCAGGGAGCTCTGGAAACTGAGACCAGATCCGTGTGTTGTCGAATTTTGTTTCACTGTGCAGAAGCCTTTCTCTGTACCAAATAGGCCCTCGGCCATTCGGCGCCAGCTTCCTTCAGGATTTCTACGTATATCAAGATGCTGCCCAGGGACAAGTGTCCACCTGTGCTAACTCGGGCTGCATTGAGAGTGCCCATGGAGCTCTGCAAACTGAGACCAGGAACGTGGGCTGGTGGGTTTTATTTCCCCGGGCAGAAGCATTTGTCAGGACGAGGAATGCCCGTGTTCCTTAGGGGTAGGCTGGCAGCAGGATGTCCACGAATATCAAGGTGCCGCCAAGAGACAAGCTGCCACCTGTGCCAACTCGGGCTGCTTTGAGAGTGCCCATGGATGTCTGCAAACTGAGACCAGGAATGTGGGGTTCTGAATTTTGTTTTTCGGGGCAGAAGCCTTTGTCCATACCAGGTAGGCCCTCGGACCTTCGGGGTAGGCTGGCAGCTGGATTTCCACGAATATCAAGGTGCCGCCCAGGGACAAGCTGCCACCTGTGCCAACTCGGGCTGCTTTGAGAGTGCCCACGGAGCTATGTAAACTGAGACCAGGAATGTGGGCTGGTGAGTTTTTTCTCCGGGGCAGAAGCATTTGTCAGTACCAGGAAGGCCCTCGGCCATTAGGGGCTGCTGGCAGCAGGATTTCCGCGAATCTGAAGATGCCGCCCAGGGACAAGCTGCCACCTGTGCCAACTCGGGCTGCTTTGAGAGTGCCCATGGAGCTCTGCAAACTGAGACCAGGAATGTGTGTTGGTGAATTTTTTTTCCCTTGGAAGGAGCTTTTGTCAGTACCAGGTAGGCCCTCGGCCCTTTGAAGCCGTCTGTCCGCTGGATTTCTAGGAATAACAAGATGCCGCCCAGGGACAAGCTGCCACCTGTGCCAACTCGGGCCGCTTTGAGAGTGCCCATGGAGCTCTGCAAACTGAGTCCAGGAACGTGGCGTGATGGGTTTTATTTCCCTGGGCAGAAGCATTTGTCAGTACCAGGTAGGCCCTCGGCCCTTCGAGGCCGGCTGCTCGCTGGATTTCCACGAATATCAAGATGCCGCCGTGGGACAAGCTGCCACCTGCGCCAACTCGAGCTGCTTTGAGAGTGCCCATGGATCTCTGCAAACTGAGACCAGGAAGGTGGGTTTGCTAATTTTGTTTCCCTGGGCAGAAACTTTTTTAAGTAGCAGGTAGGCCCACGGGCCTTGGTAGCCAGCATCCTTCTGGATTTCCACGAATATCAAGATTCCACCCAGGGACAAGTTGCCACCTGTGCTAACTTGGGCTGCTTTGAGAGTGCCCATGGAGCACTGCAAACTGAGACCAGGAACGTGTGTTGGCGAATTTTGTTTCCCTGGGCAGAAGCCTTTGTCAGTACCAGGTAGGCCCATGTTCCATAGGTGAAGGCTGCCTTCTGAATTTCCGCGAATCTGAAGATGCCGCCCAGGGACAAGCTGCCACCTGTGCCAACTCGTGCTTCTTTGAGAGTGCTCATGGATCTCTGTAAACTGAGACCAGGAATGTGGGCTGGTGAGTTTTTCTTCTCCGGGGCAGAAGCATTTGTCAGTACCAGGTAGGCCCTCGGCCATTAGGGGCCTGCTGGCAGCTGGATTTCCGCGAATCTGAAGATGCCACCCAGGGACAAGCTGCCACCGGTGCCAACTCGTGCTTCTTTTAGAGTGCCCATGGATCTCTGTAAACTGAGACCAGGAATGTGGGCTGGTGAGTTTTTTTCTCCGGGGCAGAAGCATTTGTCAGTACCAGGTAGGCCCTCGGCCCGTCGGGGCCAGCTTCCTTCTGGATTTCATCGAATATCAAGATGCCGCCCAGGGACAAGCTGCCACCTGTGCCAACTCGGGCTGCTTTGAGAGTGCCCATGGATCTCTGCAAACTGAGACCAGGAACGTGGGGTGGTAGGTTTTATTTCCCCGGGCAGAAGCATTTGTCAGGACGAGGAAGGCCCGTGTTCCTTAGGGGTAGGCTGGCAGCAGGATTTCCACGAATATCAAGGTGCCGCCAAGAGAAAAGCTGCCACCTGTGCCAACTCGGGCTGCTTTGAGAGTGCCCATGGAGCTCTGCAAACTGAGACCAGGAACGTAGGGTGGTGGGTTATCTTTCCCCGGTCAGAAGCCTTTGTCAGTACCAGGTAGGCCCTCGGCCCTTCGAAGCCGTCTGTCCGCTGGATTTCTCGGAATAACAAGATGCTGCCGAGGGGCAAGCTGCCACCTGTGCCAACTCGGGCTGCTTTGAGAGTGCCCATGGAGCTCTGCAAACTGAGTCCAGGAACGTGGCGTGATGGGTTTTATTTCCCTGGGCAGAAGCATTTGTCAGTACCAGGTAGGCCCTCGGCCCTTCGAGGCCGGCTGCCCGCTGGATTTCCGCGAATTTGAAGATGCCGCCGAGGGACAAGCTGCCACTTGCGCCAACTCGAGCTGCTTTGAGAGTGCCCATGGAGCTCTGCAAACTGAGACCAGGAACGTGGGTTTGCTAATTTTGTTTCCCTGGGCAGAAACTTTTTTAAGTAGCCGGTAGGCCCACGGGCCTTGGGAGCCAGCATCCTTCTGGATTTCCACGAATATCAAGATTCCACCCAGGGACAAGTTGCCACCTGTGCTAACTTGGGCTGCTTTGAGAGTGCCCATGGAGCACTGAAAACTGAGACCAGGAACGTGTGTTGGCGAATTTTGTTTTGCTGGGCAGAAGCCTTTGTCAGTACCAGATAGGCCCATGTTCCATAGGTGAAGGCTGCCTTCTGGATTTCCGCGAATCTGAAGATGCCGCCCAGGGACAAGCTGCCACCTCTGCCAACTTGGGCTGCTTTGAGAGTGCCCACTGAGCTCTTCAAACTGAGACCAGGAACGTGGGGGGGGGTGCTTTTGATTTCCGGGGCAGAAGCCTTTGTCAGTACCAGATAGCCCCATGTTCCATAGGTGAAGGCCGCCTGCTGGATTTCCACGAATCTGTAGATGCCACCCAGGGACAAGCTGCCACCTGTGCCAACTCGGGCTTCTTTGAGAGTGCCCATGGATCTCTGTAAACTGAGACCAGGAATGTGGGCTGGTGAGTTTTTTTCTCCGGGGCAGAAGCATTTGTCAGTACCAGGTAGGCCCTCGGCCATTAGGGGCAGGCTGCCTGCTGGATTTCCGCGAATCTGAAGATACCGCCCAGGGACAAGCTGCCACCTGTGCCAACTCGGGCTGCTTTGAGAGTGCCCATGGAGCTCTGCAAACTGAGACCAGGAACGTGTGTTGGCGAATATTGTTTCCCGGGCAGAAGCCTTTGTCAGTACCAGGTAGGCCCTCGGCCCGTCGGGGCCAGCTTCCTTCTGGATTTCATCGAATATCAAGATGCCGCCCAGGGACAAGCTGCCTCCCAAGCCAACTCGGGCTGCTTTGAGAGTGCCCATGGAGCTCTGCAAACTGAGACAAGGAACGTGGGTTTGCTAATTTTGTTTCCCCGGGCAGAAGCCTTTGTAAGTACCAGGTAGGCCCACGGGCCTTGGGAGCCAGCAATCTTCTGGATTTCCGCCAAAATTAATATGCCGCTCAGGGACAAGCTGCCACCTGTGCCAACTCGGGCTGCTTTGAGAGTGCCCATGGAGCTCTGCAAACTGAGACCAGGAACGTGGTGTGCTGAGTCTTGTTTTCTCGGGCAGATGCCTTTTTCAGTTCCCGGTAAGCCCTTGGCCATTAGGGGCCGGCTCCCTGCTTTATTTCCACGAATCCGAAGATGCCGCCCAGGGACAAGCTGCCACCTGTGCCAACTGGGGCTACTTTGAGAGTGCCCATGGAGCTCGGCGAACTCAGACCAGGAACACGGGCTGGTGGGTTTTGTTTTCCGGGGCAGAAGCCTTTGTCTGTACCAGTTAGGACCATTTTCCATAGGGGTAGGCTGACTGCTGGATTTATGCGAATCTGAAGATGCCGACCAGGGACAAGCTGCCACCTGTGCCAACTCAGGCTGCTTTGAGAGTGCCCATGGAGCTCTGCAAACTGAGACCAGGAATGTGTGTTGGTGAATTTTTTTTCCCTGGGAAGAAGCTTTTGTCAGTACCAGGTAGGCCCTCGGCCCTTTGAAGCCGTCTGTCCGCTGGATTTCTAGGAATAACAAGATGCTGCCCAGGGACAAGCTGCCACCTGTGCCAACTCGGGCTGCTTTGAGAGTGCCCATGGAGCTCTGCAAACTGAGTCCAGGAACGTGGCGTGATGGGTTTTATTTCCCTGGGCAGAAGCATTTGTCAGTACCAGGTAGGCCCTCGGCCCTTCGAGGCCGGCTGCTCGCTGGATTTCCACGAATATCACGATGCCGCCGAGGGACAAGCTGCCACCTGCGCCAACTCGAGCTGCTTTGAGAGTGCCCATGGATCTCTGCAAACTGAGACCAGGAACGTGGGTTTGCTAATTTTGTTTCCCTGGGCAGAAACTTTTTTAAGTAGCAGGTAGGCCCACGGGCCTTGGGAGCCAGCATCCTTCTGGATTTCCACGAATATCAAGATTCCACCCAGGGACAAGTTGCCACCTGTGCTAACTTGGGCTGCTTTGAGAGTGCCCATGGAGCACTGCAAACTGAGACCAGGAACGTGTGTTGGCGAATTTTGTTTCCCTGGGCAGAAGCCTTTGTCAGTACCAGATAGGCCCATGTTCCATAGGTGAAGGCTGCCTTCTGAATTTCCGCGAATCTGAAGATGCCGCCCAGGGACAAGCTGCAACATGTGCCAACTTGGGCTGCTTTGAGAGTGCCCATTGAGCTCTTCAAACTGAGACCAGGAACGTGGGGGGGGTGCTTTTGATTTCCGTGGCAGAAGCCTTTGTCAGTACCAGATAGGCCCATGTTCCATAGGTGAAGGCTGCCTTCTGGATTTACACGAATCTGAAGATGCCACCCAGGGACAAGCTGCCACCTGTGCCAACTCGGGCTGCTTTGAGAGTGCCCATGGAGCTCTGCAAACTGAGTCCAGGAACGTGTGTTGGCGAATTTTGTTTCCCGGGCAGAAGCCTTTGTCATTACCAGGTAGGCCCTCGGCCCGTCGGGGCCAGCTTCCTTCTGGATTTCATCGAATATCAAGATGCCGCCCAGGGACAAGCTGCCACCTGTGCCAACTCGGGCTGCTTTGAGAGTGCCCATGGATCTCTGCAAACTGAGACCAGGAACGTGGGGTGGTAGGTTTTATTTCCCCAGGCAGAAGCATTTGTCAGGACGAGGAAGGCCCGTGTTCCTTAGGGGTAGGCTGGCAGCAGGATGTCCACGAATATCAAGGTGCCGCCAAGAGAAAAGCTGCCACCTGTGGCAACTCGGGCTGCTTTGAGAGTGCCCATGGATCTCTGCAAACTGAGACCAGGAACGTAGGGTGGTGGGTTATCTTTCCCCGGTCAGAAGCCTTTGTCAGTACCAGGTAGGCCATCGGCCCTTTGGGACAGGCAGGCAGCAGGATTTCCACGAATATCAAGAAGCCGCCCAGGGACAAGCTGCCACCTGTGGCAACTGGGGCTGCTTTGAGAGTGCCCATGGAGCTCTGCAAAATGAGACTAGGAGTGTGGGGTTCTGAATTTTGTTTTCCTGGGCAGAAGCCTTTGTCAATACCAGGTAGGCCCTCGGACTTTCGGGATAGGCTGGCAGCTGGATTTCCACGAATATCAAGATGCCGCCCAGGGACAAGCTGCCACCTGTGCCAACTCGGGCTGCTTTGAGAGTGCCCATGGAGCTCTGCAAACTGAGACGAGGAATGTGTGTTGGTGAATTTTTTTTCCCTGGGAAGAAGCCTTTGTCAGTACCAGGTAGGCCCTCGGCCCTTCGAAGCCGTCTGTCCGCTGGATTTCCGCGAATAACAAGATGCTGCCGAGGGACAAGCTGCCACCTGTGCCAACTCGGGCTGCTTTGAGAGTGCCCATGGAGCTCTGCAAACTGAGTCCAGGAACGTGGCGTGATGGGTTTTATTTCCCTGGGCAGAAGCCTTTGTCAGTACCAGGTAGGCCCTCGGCCCTTCGAGGCCGGCTGCCCGCTGGATTTCCGCGAATATCAAGATGCCGCCGAGGGACAAGCTGCCACCTGCGCCAACTCGAGCTGCTTTGAGAGTGCCCATGGAGCTCTGCAAACTGAGACCAGGAACGTGGGTTTGCTAATTTTGTTTCCCTGGGCAGAAACTTTTTTAAGTAGCAGGTAGGCCCACGGGCCTTGGGAGCCAGCATCCTTCTGGATTTCCACGAATATCAAGATTCCACCCAGGGACAAGTTGCCACCTGTGCTAACTCGGGCTGCTTTGAGAGTGCCCATGGAGCACTGCAAACTGAGACCAGGAACGTGTGTTGGCGAATTTTGTTTCCCTGGGCAGAAGCCTTTGTCAGTACCAGATAGGCCCATGTTCCATAGGTGAAGGCTGCCTTCTGAATTTCCGCGAATCTGAAGATGCCGCCCAGGGACAAGCTGCCACCTGCGCCAACTCGTGCTGCTTTGAGAGTGCCCATGGAGCTCTGGAAACTGAGACCAGGAACGTGTGATGGCGAATTTTGTTTCACTGTGCAGAAGCCTTTGTCTGTACCAGGTAGGCCCACGGCCCTTCGGCGCCAGCTTCCTTCTGGATTTCAACGTATATCAAGATGGTGCCCAGGGACAAATGTCCACCTTTGCTAACTCGGGCTGCATTGAGAGTGCCCATGGAGCTCTGGAAACTGACACCTGGAACGTGGGGTGGTGGGTTATATTTCCCCGGGCAGAAGTCTTTGTCAATACCAGGTAGGCCCTCGGACCTTCGGGGTAGGCTGGCAGCTGGATTTCCACGAATATCAAGATGCCGCCCAGGGACAAGCTGCCACCTGTGCCAACTCGGGCTGCTTTGAGAGTGCCCATGGATCTCTGCAAACTGAGACCAGGAACGTGGGCTGGAAAGTTTTCTTTCCCCGGGCAGAAGCCTTTGTCAGTACGAGGTAGGCCCTCGGACCTTTGGGGCAGGCTGTCAGCTGGATTTCCGCAAATCTGAAAATGCTGTCCAGGGACAAGCTGCCACCTGTGCCTACTCGGGCTGCTTTGAGAGTGCCCATGGAGCTCTGCAAACTGAGACCAGGAATGTGGGGTTCTGAGTTTTTTTTTCCGGGGCAGAAGCCTTTTTCTGTACCAGGTAGGCCCTCGCCACGTCGGGGCCGGCTCCCTGCTTTATTTCCGCGTATCTGAAGATGCTGCCCAGGGACAAGCTGCCACCTGTGACAACTGGGGCTACTTTGAGAGTGCCCATGGATCTCTGCAAACTGAGACCAGGAACATGGGCTAGTGGGTTTTGTTTTCCGGGACAGAAGCCTTTGTCTGTACCAGTTAGGACCATTTTCCATAGGGGTACGCTGCCTGCTGGATTTATGCAAATCTGAAGATGCCGCCCAGGGACAAGCTGCCACCTGTGCCAACTCAGGCTGCTTTGAGAGTGCCCATGGAGCTCTGCAAACTGAGACCAGGAACGTGGGGGGGTGAGTTTTGTTTTCCGGGGCAGAAGCCTTTGTCAGTACCAGATAGGCCCATGTTTCATAGGTGAAGGGTGCCTTCTGGATTTCCGCGAATCTGAAGATGCCACCCAGGGAGAAGCTGCCACCTGTGCCAACTGGGGCTGCTTTAAGAGTGCCCACGGAGCTCTTCAAACTGAGACCAGGAACGTGGGGTAGTAGGTTTTGTTTCCCCAGGCAGAAGCATTTGTCAGAACTAGGTATGCCCTCGGACCTTGGGGGCCGTGTGCAGGTTGGATTTCCACGAATATCAAGATGCTGTCCAGGGACAAGCTGCCACCTGTGCCTACTCGAGCTGCTTTGAGAGTGCCCATGGAGCTCTGCAAACTGAGACCAGGAACGTTGGGGGGGTGCTTTTGATTTCCAGTGCAGAAGCCTTTGTCAGTACCAGATAGGCCCATGTTCCATAGGTGAAGGCTGCCTTCTGGATTTCCATGAATGAAATGATGCCGCCCAGGGAAAAGCTGCCACCTGTGCCAACTCGTGCTTCCTTGAGAGTGCCCATGGATCTTTGTAAACTGAGACCAGGAACGTGGGCTGGTGAGTGTTTTTTTCCGGGGCAGAAGCCTTTGTCAGTACCAGGTCGGCCCTCGGCCCTTTGGGGCAGACCGGCAGCAGGATTTCCACGAATATCAAGATGCCGCCCAGGGACATGCTGCCACCTGTGCCAACTCGTGCTGCTTTGAGAGTGGCCAGGGAGCTCTGGAAACTGAGACCAGATCCGTGTGTTGTCGAATTTTGTTTCACTGTGCAGAAGCCTTTCTCTGTACCAAATAGGCCCTCGGCCATTCGGCGCCAGCTTCCTTCAGGATTTCTAGGTATATCAAGATGCTGCCCAGGGACAAGTGTCCACCTGTGCCAACTCGGGCTGCATTGAGAGTGCCCATGGAGCTCTGCAAACTGAGACCAGGAACGTGGGGTGGTGGGTTTTATTTCCCCGGGCAGAAGCATTTGTCAGGACGAGGAATGCCCGTGTTCCTTAGGGGTAGGCTGGCAGCAGGATGTCCACGAATATCAAGGTGCCGCCAAGAGACAAGCTGCCACCTGTGCCAACTCGGGCTGCTTTGAGAGTGCCCATGGATGTCTGCAAACTGAGACCAGGAATGTGGGGTTCTGAATTTTGTTTTTTGGGGCAGAAGCCTTTGTCCATACCAGGTAGGCTCTCGGACCTTCGGGGTAGGCTGGCACCTGGATTTCCACGAATATCAAGGTGCCGCCCAGGGACAAGCTGCCACCTGTGCCAACTCGGGCTGCTTTGAGAGTGCCCATGGAGCTCTGTAAACTGAGACCAGGAATGTGGGCTGGTGAGTTTTTTTCTCCGGGGCAGAAGCATTTGTCAGTCCCAGGTAGGCCCTCGGCCATTAGGGGCTGCTGGCAGCAGGATTTCCGCGAATCTGAAGATGCCGCCCAGGGACAAGCTGCCACCTGTGCCAACTCGGGCTGCTTTGAGAGTGCCCATGGAGCTCTGCAAACTGAGACCAGGAATGTGTGTTGGTGAATTTTTTTTCCCTGGGAAGAAGCTTTTGTCAGTACCAGGTAGGCCCTCGGCCCTTTGAAGCCGTCTGTCCGCTGGATTTCTAGGAATAACAAGATGCTGCCCAGGGACAAGCTGCCACCGGTGCCAACTCGGGCTGCTTTGAGAGTGCCCATGGAGCTCTGCAAACTGAGTCCAGGAACGTGGCGTGATGGGTTTTATTTCCCTGGGCAGAAGCATTTGTCAGTACCAGGTAGGCCCTCGGCCCTTCGAGGCCGGCTGCTCGCTGGATTTCCACGAATATCAAGATGCCACCTGCGCCAACTCGAGCTGCTTTGAGAGTGCCCATGGATCTCTGCAAACTGAGACCAGGAAGGTGGGTTTGCTAATTTTGTTTCCCTGGGCAGAAACTTTTTTAAGTAGCAGGTAGGCCCACGGGCCTTGGTAGCCAGCATCCTTCTGGATTTCCACGAATATCAAGATTCCACCCAGGGACAAGTTGCCACCTGTGCTAACTTGGGCTGCTTTGAGAGTGCCCATGGAGCACTGCAAACTGAGACCAGGAACGTGTGTTGGCGAATTTTGTTTCCCTGGGCAGAAGCCTTTGTCAGTACCAGGTAGGCCCATGTTCCATAGGTGAAGGCTGCCTTCTGAATTTCCACGAATCTGAAGATGCCGCCCAGGGACAAGCTGCCACCTGTGCCAACTCGTGCTTCTTTGAGAGTGCCCATGGATCTCTGTAAACTGAGACCAGGAATGTGGGCTGGTGAGTTTTTTTTCTCCGGGGCAGAAGCATTTGTCAGTACCAGGTAGGCCCTCGGCCATTAGGGGCCTGCTGGCAGCTGGATTTCCGCGAATCTGAAGATGCCACCCAGGGACAAGCTGCCACCGGTGCCAACTCGTGCTTCTTTTAGAGTGCCCATGGATCTCTGTAAACTGAGACCAGGAATGTGGGCTGGTGAGTTTTTTTCTCCGGGGCAGAAGCATTTGTCAGGACGAGGAAGGCCCGTGTTCCTTAGGGGTAGGCTGGCAGCAGGATTTCCACGAATATCAAGGTGCCGCCAAGAGAAAAGCTGCCACCTGTGCCAACTCGGGCTGCTTTGAGAGTGCCCATGGATCTCTGCAAACTGAGACCAGGAACGTAGGGTGGTGGGTTATCTTTCCCCGGTCAGAAGCCTTTGTCACTACCAGGTAGGCCATCGGCCCTTTGGGACAGGCTGGCAGCAGGATTTCCACGAATATCAAGAAGCCGCCCAGGGACAAGCTGCCACCTGTGGCAACTCGGGCTGCTTTGAGAGTGCCCATGGAGCTCTGCAAACTGAGACCAGGAACGTGGGGTGCTGAGTCTTGTTTTCTCGGGCAGAAGCCTTTTTCAGTTCCAGGTAAGCCCTTGGTCATTAGGGGCCGGCTGCCTGCTTTATTTCCACAAATCCGAAGATGCCGCCCAGGGACAAGCTGCCACCTGTGCCAACTGGGGCTACTTTGAGAGTGCCCATGGAGCTCGGCGAACTCAGACCAGGGACACGGGCTGGTGGGTTTTGTTTTCCGGGGCAGAAGCCTTTGTCTGTACCAGTTAGGACCATTTTCCATAGGGGTAGGCTGACTGCTGGATTTATGTGAATCTGAAGATGCCGCCCAGGGACAAGCTGCCACCTGTGCCAACTCGTACTGCTTTGAGAGTGCCCATGGAGCTCTGCAAACTGAGACCAGGAATGTGTGTTGGTGAATTTTTTTTCCCTGGGAAGAAGCTTTTGTCAGTACCAGGTAGGCCCTCGGCCCTTCGAGGCCGGCTGCCCGCTGGATTTCCGCGAATATCAAGATGCCGCCGAGGGACAAGCTGCCACCTGCGCCAACTCGAGCTGCTTTGAGAGTGCCCATGGAGCTCTGCAAACTGAGACCAGGAACGTGGGTTTGCTAATTTTGTTTCCCTGGGCAGAAACTTTTTTAAGTAACCGGTAGGCCCACGGGCCTTGGGAGCCAGCATCCTTCTGGATTTCCACGAATATCAAGATTCCACCCAGGGACAAGTTGCCACCTGTGCTAACTTGGGCTGCTTTGAGAGTGCCCATGGAGCACTGCAAACTGAGACCAGGAACGTGTGTTGGCGAATTTTGTTTCCCTGGGCAGAAGCCTTTGTCAGTACCAGATAGGCCCATGTTCCATAGGTGAAGGCTGCCTTCTGAATTTTCGCGAATCCCTAGATGCCGCCCAGGGACAAGCTGCCACCTGTGCCAACTTGGGCTGCTTTGAGAGTGCCCATGGAGCTCTTCAAACTGAGACCAGGAACGTGGGGGGGGTGCTTTTGATTTCCGGGGCAGAGGCCTTTGTCAATACTAGAGAGCCCCATGTTCCATAGGTGAAGGCTGCCTTCTGGATTTCCACGAATCTGAAGATGCCACCCAGGGACAAGCTGCCACCTGTGCCAACTCGTGCATCTTTTAGAGTGCCCATGGATCTCTGTAAACTGAGACCAGGAATGTGGGCTGGTGAGTTTTTTTCTCCGGGGCAGAAGCATTTGTCAGTACCAGGTAGGCCCTCGGCCATTAGGGGCCGGCTGCCTGCTGGATTTCCGCGAATCTGAAGATACCGCCCAGGGACAAGCTGCCACCTGTGCCAACTCGGGCTGCTTTGAGAGTGCCCATGGAGCTCTGCAAACTGAGACCAGGAACGTGTGTTGGCGAATATTGTTTCCCGGGCAGAAGCCTTTGTCAGTACCAGGTAGGCCCATGTTCCATAGGTGAAGGCTGCCTTCTGAATTTCCGCGAATCTGAAGATGCCGCCCAGGGACAAGCTGCCACCTGTGCCAACTTAGGCTGCTTTGAGAGTGCCTATGGAGCTCTTCAAACTGAGACCTGGAACGTGGGGGGGGTGCTTTTGATTTCCGGGGCAGAAGCCTTTGGCAGTACCAGATAGCCCCATGTTCCATAGGTGAAGGCTGCCTTCTGGATTTCCACGAATCTGAAGATGCCACCCAGGGACAAGCTGCCACCTGTGCCAACTCGTGCTTCTTTGAGAGTGCCCATGGATCTCTGTAAACTGAGACCAGGAATGTGGGCTGGTGAGTTTTTTTCTCCGGGGCAGAAGCATTTGTCAGTACCAGGTAGGCCCTCGGCCATTAGGGGCCGGCTGGCAGCTGGATTTCCGCGAATCTGAAGATGCCGCCCAGGGACAAGCTGCCACCTCTGCCAACTCGGGCTGCTTTGAGAGTGCCCATGGAGCTCTGCAAACTGAGACCAGGAACGTGTGTTGGCGAATTTTGTTTCCCTGGGCAGAAGCTTTTGTCAGTACCAGGAAGGCCCATGTTCCATAGGTGAAGGCTGCCTTCTGAATTTCCGCGAATCTGAAGATGCCGCGCAGGGACAAGCTGCCACCTCTGCCAACTTGGGCTGCTTTGAGAGTGCCCATGGAGCTCTTCAAACTGAGACCAGGAACGTGAGGGTGGTGCTTTTGGTTTCCGGGGCAGAAGCCTTTGTCAGTACCAGATAGGCCCATGTTCCATAGGTGAAGGCTGCCTTCTGGATTTCCACGAGTCTGAAGATGCCGCCCTGGGACAAGCTGCCACCTGTGCCAACTCGGGCTGCTTTGAGAGTGCCCATGGAGCTCTGCAAACTGAGACCAGGAACGTGTGTTGGCGAATTTTGTTTCCTGGGCAGAAGCCTTTGTCAATTCCAGGTAGGCCCTCGGCCCATCGGGGCCAGCTTCCTTCTGGATTTCATCGAATATCAAGATGCCGCCCAGGGACAAGGTGCCTCCCACGCCAACTCGGGCTGCTTTGAGAGTGCCCATGGAGCTCTGCAAACTGAGACAAGGAATGTGGGTTTGCTAATTTTGTTTCCCCGGGCAGAAGCCTTTGTAAGTACCAGGTAGGCCCACGGGCCTTGGGAGCCAGCAATCTTCTGGATTTCCGCCAAAATCAAGATGCCGCTCAGGGACAAGCTGCCACCTGTGCCAACTCGGGCTGTTTGAGAGTGCCCATGGAGCTCTGCAAACTGAGACCAGGAACGTGTGTTGGCGAATTTTTTTTCCCTGGGAAGAAGCCTTTGTCAGTACCAGGTAGGCCCTCGGCCCTTCGAAGCCGTCTGTCCGCTGGATTTCCGCGAATAACAAGATCCTGCCGAGGGACAAGCTGCTACCAGTGCCAACTCGTGCATCTTTTAGAGTGCCCATGGATCTCTGTAAACTGAGACCAGGAATGTGGGCTGGTGAGTTTTTTTCTCCGGGGCAGAAGCATTTGTCAGTACTAGGTAGGCCCTCGGCCATTTGGGGCCGGCTGGCAGCTGGATTTCCGCGAATCTGAAGATGCCGCCCAGGGACAAGCTGCCACCTGTGCCAACTTGGGCTGCTTTGAGAGTGCCCATGGAGCTCTTAAAACTGAGACCAGGAATGTGGGGGGGGTGCTTTTGATTTCCGGGGCAGAAGCCTTTGTCAGTACCAGATAGCCCCATGTTCCATAGGTGAAGGCTGCCTTCTGGATTTCCGCGAATCTGAAGATGCCACCCAGGGACAAGCTGCCACCTGTGCCAACTCGGGCTGCTTTGAGAGTGCCCATGGAGCTCTGCAAACTGAGAGCAGGAACGTGGTGTGGTGGGTTTTCTTTCCCTGGGCAGAAGCCTTTGTCAGTACCTGGTAGGCCCTCGGCCCTTTGGGGCAGGCAGGCAGCAGGATTTCCACGAATATCAAGATGCCGCCCAGGGACAAGCTGCCACCTATGGCAACTGGGGCTGCTTGGAGAGTGCCCATGGAGCTCTGCAAACTGAGACCAGGAACGTGGGGTGCTGAGTCTTGTTTTCTCGGGCAGAAGCCTTTTTCAGTTCCAGGTAGGCCCTTGGCCATTAGGGGCCGGCTGCCTGCTTTATTTCCACGAATCCGAAGATGCCGCCCAGGGACAAGCTGCCACCTGTGCCAACTCGTGCTTCTTTTAGAGTGCCCATGGATTTCTGTAAACTGAGACCAGGAATGTGGGCCGGTGAGTTTTTTCTCCGGGGCAGAAGCATTTGTCAGTACCAGGTAGGCCCTCGGCCATTAGGGGCCGGCTGGCAGCTGGAGTTCCGCGAATCTGAAGATGCCACCCAGGGACAAGCTGCCACCTGTGCCAACTCGGGCTGCTTTGAGAGTGCCCATGGAGCTCTGCAAACTGAGACCAGGAACGTGTGTTGGCGAATTTTGTTTCCCGGGCAGAAGCCTTTGTCATTACCAGGTAGGCTCTCGGCCCGTCGGGGCCAGCATCCTTCTGGATTTCATCGAATATCAAGATGCCGCCCAGGGACAAGCTGCCTCCCACGCCAACTCGGGCTGCTTTGAGAGTGCCCATGGATCTCTGCAAACTGAGACCAGGAACGTAGGGTGGTGAGTTTTCTTTCCCCGGTCAGAAGCCTTTGTCAGTACCAGGTAGGCCCTCGGCCCTTTGGGACAGGCAGGCAGCAGGATTTCCACGAATATCAAGATGCCGCCCATGGAAAAGCTGCCACTTGTGGCAACTCGGGCTGCTTGGAGGGTGCCCATGGAGCTCTGCAAACTGAGACCAGGAGTGTGGGTTTCTGAATTTTGTTTTCCTGGGCAGAAGCCTTTGTCAATACCAGGTAGGCCCTCGGACTTTCGGGGTAGGCTGGCAGCTGGATTTCCACGAATATCAAGATGCCGCCCAGGGACAAGCTGCCACCTGTGCCAACTGGGGCTGCTTTGAGAGTGCCCATGGAGCTCTGCAAACTGAGACGAGGAATGTGTGTTGGTGAATTTTTTTTCCCTGGGAAGAAGCCTTTGTCAGTACCAGGTAGGCCCTCGGCCCTTTGAAGCCGTCTGTCCGCTGGATTTCCGCGAATAACAAGATCCTGCCGAGGGACAAGCTGCTACCAGTGCCAACTCGTGCATCTTTTAGAGTGCCCATGGATCTCTGTAAACTGAGACCAGGAATGTGGGCTGGTGAGTTTTTTTCTCCGGGGCAGAAGCATTTGTCAGTACTAGGTAGGCCCTCGGCCATTTGGGGCCGGCTGGCAGCTGGATTTCCGCGAATCTGAAGATGCCGCCCAGGGACAAGCTGCCACCTGTGCCAACTTGGGCTGCTTTGAGAGTGCCCATGGAGCTCTTCAAACTGAGACCAGGAATGTGGGGGGGGTGCTTTTGATTTCCGGGGCAGAAGCCTTTGTCAGTACCAGATAGCCCCATGTTCCATAGGTGAAGGCTGCCTTCTGGATTTCCGCGAATCTGAAGATGCCACCCAGGGACAAGCTGCCACCTGTGCCAACTCGGGCTGCTTTGAGAGTGCCCATGGAGCTCTGCAAACTGAGAGCAGGAACGTGGTGTGGTGGGTTTTCTTTCCCTGGGCAGAAGCCTTTGTCAGTACCTGGTAGGCCCTCGGCCCTTTGGGGCAGGCAGGCAGCAGGATTTCCACGAATATCAAGATGCCGCCCAGGGACAAGCTGCCACCTATGGCAACTGGGGCTGCTTGGAGAGTGCCCATGGAGCTCTGCAAACTGAGACCAGGAGTTTGGGTTTCTGAATTTTGTTTTCCTGGGCAGAAGCCTTTGTCATACCAGGTAGGCCCTCGGACTTTCGGGGTAGGCTGGCAGCTGGATTTCCATGAATATCAAGATGCTGCCCAGGGACAAGCTGCCACCTGTGCCAACTCGGGCTGCTTTGAGAGTGCCCATGGAGCTCTGCAAACTGAGACCAGGAATGTGGGGTTCTGAGTTTTTTTTTCCGGGGCAGAAGCCTTTTTCTGTACCAGGTAGGCCCTCGGACATTATGGGCCAGCTGGCAGCTGGATTTCCGCAAATCTGAAAATGCTGTTCAGGGACCAGCTGCCACATGTGCCTACTCGGGCTGCTTTGAGAGTGCCCATGGAGCTCTGCAAACTGAGATCAGGAACGTGGGGTGCTGAGTTTTGTTTTCCGGGGCAGAAGCCTTTGTGTGTACCAGTTAGGACCATTTTCCATAGGGGTAGGCTGACTGCTGGATTTATGCGAATCTGAAGATGCCGCCCAGGGACAAGCTGCCACCTGTGCCAACTCGGGCTGCTTTGAGAGTGCCCATGGAGCTCTGCAAACTGAGACCAGGAAAGTGTGTTGGTGAATTTTTTTCCCCTGGGAAGAAGCCTTTGTAAGTACCAGGTAGGCCCTCAGCCCTTCGGAGCCGTCTGTCTTCTGGATTTCCCCGAATAACAAGATGCTGCCGAGGGACAAACTGCCACCTGTGCCAACTCCGGCTGCTTTGAGAGTGCCCATGGAGCTCTGCAAACTGAGACCAGGAACGTGGGTTTGCTAATTTTGTTTCCCTGGGCAGAAACTTTTTTAAGTAGCTGGTAGGCCCACGGGCCTTGGGAGCCAGCATCCTTCTGGATTTCCACGAATATCAAGATGCCGCCCAGGGACAAGTTGCCACCTGTGCTAACTCGGGCTGCTTTGAGAGTGCCCATGGAGCTCTGCAAACTGAGACCAGGAACGTGGGGGGGTGAGTTTTGTTTTCCGGGGCAGAAGCCTTTGTCAGTACCAGATAGGCCCATGTTCCATAGGTGAAGGCTGCCTACTGAATTTCCGCGAATCTGAAGATGCCGCCCAGGGACAAGCTGCCACCTGTGCCAACTAGGGCTGCTTTGAGAGTGCCCACTGAGCTCTTCAAACTGAGACCAGGAACGTGGGGTGGTAGGTTTTGTTTCCCCAGGCAGAAGCATTTGTCAGAACTTGGTATGCCCTCGGCCCTTCGGGGCCGTGTGCAGGCTGGATTTCCACGAATATCAAGATGCTGCCCAGGGACAAGCTGCCCACTTGTGCCAACTGGGGCTGCTTTGAGAGTGCCCATGGAGCTCTTCAAACTGAGACCAGGAACGTGGGGTGGTGAGTTTTGTCTTCCGCAGGCAGAAGCCTTTGTATGTACCAGTTAGGACCATTTTCCATAAGGGTAGGCTGGCAGCTGGATTTATGCGAATCTGAAGATGCCGCCCAGGGACAAGCTGCCACCTGTGCCAACTCGTGCTTCTTTTAGAGTGCCCATGGATCTCTGTAAACTGAGACCAGGAATGTGGGCTGGTGAGTTTTTTTCTCCGGGGCAGAAGCCTTTGTCATTACCAGGTAGGCCCTCGGCCATTAGGGGCCGGCTGGCAGCTGGATTTCCGCGAATCTGAAGATGCCGCCCAGGGACAAGCTGCCACCTGTGCCAACTCGGGCTGCTTTGAGAGTGCCCATGGAGCTCTGCAAACTGAGTCCAGGAACGTGGCGTGATGGGTTTTATTTCCCTGGGCAGAAGCATTTGTCAGTACCAGGTAGGCCCTCGGCCCTTCGAGGCCAGCTGCTCGCTGGATTTCCATGAATATCAAGATGCCGCCGAGGGACAAGCTGCCACCTGCGCCAACTCGAGCTGCTTTGAGAGTGCCCATGGAGCTCTGCAAACTGAGACCAGGAACGTGGGGGGGTGAGTTTTGTTTCCCTGGGCAGAAGCCTTTGTCAGTACCAGGTAGGCCCATGTTCCATAGGTGAAGGCTGCCTTCTGAATTTCCGCGAATCTGAAGATGCCGCCCAGGGACAAGCTGCCACCTGTGCCAACTTGGGCTGCTTTGAGAGTGCCCATGGAGCTCTTCAAACTGAGACCAGGAACTTGGGGGGGGTGCTTTTGATTTCCGGGGCAGAAGCCTTTGTCAGTACCAGATAGGCCCATGTTCCATAGGTGAAGGCTGCCTTCTGGATTTCCACGAATCTGAAGATGCCACCCAGGGACAAGCTGCCACCTGTGCCAACTCGTGCTTCTTTGAGAGTGCCCATGGATCTCTGTAAACTGAGACCAGGAATGTGGGCTGGTGAGTTTTTTTCTCCGGGGCAGAAGCATTTGTCAGTACCAGGTAGGCCCTCGGCCATTAGGGGCCGGCTGGCAGCTGGATTTCCGTGAATCTTAAGATGCCGCCCAGGGACAAGCTGCCACCTGTGCCAACTCGGGCTGCTTTGAGAGTGCCCATGGAGCTCTGCAAACTGAGACCAGGAACGCGTGTTGGCGAATTTTGTTTCCCTGGGCAGAAACTTTTTTAAGTAGCAGGTAGGCCCACGGGCCTTGGTAGCCAGCATCCTTCTGGATTTCATCGAATATCAAGATTCCACCCAGGGACAAGTTGCCACCCGTGCTAACTTGGGCTGCTTTGAGAGTGCCCATGGATCTCTGCAAACTGAGACCAGGAACGTGTGTTGGCGAATTTTGTTTCCCGGGCAGAAGCCTTTGTCATTACCAGGTAGGCTCTCGGCCCGTCGGGGCCAGCTTCCTTCTGGATTTCATCGAATATCAAGATGCCGCCCAGGGACAAGCTGCCTCCCACGCCAACTCGGGCTGCTTTGAGAGTGCCCATGGATCTCTGCAAACTGAGACCAGGAACGTAGGGTGGTGGGTTTTCTTTCCCCGGTCACAAGCCTTTGTCAGTACCAGGTAGGCCCTCGGCCCTTTGGGACAGGCAGGCAGCAGGATTTCCACGAATATCAAGATGCCGCCCATGGACAAGCTGCCACCTGTGGCAACTCGGGCTGCTTGGAGAGTGCCCATGGAGCTCTGCAAACGGAGACCAGGAGTGTGGGTTTCTGAATTTTGTTTTCCTGGGCAGAAGCCTTTGTCAATACCAGGTAGGCCCTCGGACTTTCGGGGTAGGCTGGCAGCTGGATTTCCACGAATATCAAGATGCCACCCAGGGACAAGCTGCCACCTGTGCCAACTGGGGCTGCTTTGAGAGTGCCCATGGAGCTCTGCAAACTGAGACGAGGAATGTGTGTTGGTGAATTTTTTTTCCCTGGGAAGAAGCCTTTGTCAGTACCAGGTAGGCCCTCGGCCCTTCGAAGCCGTCTGTCCGCTGGATTTCCGCGAATAACAAGATCCTGCCGAGGGACAAGCTGCTACCAGTGCCAACTCGGGCTGCTTTGAGAGTGCCCATGGAGCTCTGCAAACTGAGACCAGGAACGTGGGGTGGTAGGTTTTTTTTCCCCAGGCAGAAGCAATTGTCAGGACGAGGAAGGCCCGTGTTCCTTAGGGGTAGGCTGGCAGCAGGATTTCCACGAATATCAAGGTGCTGCCAAGAGAAAAGCTGCCACCTGTGCCAACTTGGGCTGCTTTGAGAGTGTTCATGGAGCTCTTCAAACTGAGACCAGGAATGTGGGGTTCTGAATTTTGTTTTTCGGGGCAGAAGCCTTTGTCCATACCATGTAGGCCCTCGGCCATTAGGGGCCGGCTGGCAGCTGGATTTCCGCGAATCCCGAGATGCCTCCCAGGGAGAAGCTGCCACCTGTGCCAACTCGTGCTTCTTTGAGAGTGCCCATGGATCTCCGTAAACTGAGACCAGGAATGTGGGCTGGTGAGTTTTTTTCTCCGGGGCAGAAGCATTTGTCAGTACCAGGTAGGCCCTCGGCCTTTAGGGGCCGGCTGGCAGCTGGATCTCCGCGAATCTGAAGTTGCCGCCCAGGGACAAGCTGCCACCTGTGCCAACTCGTGCATCTTTTAGAGTGCCCATGGATCTCTGTAAACTGAGACCAGGAATGTGGGCTGGTGAGTTTTTTTCTCCGGGGCAGAAGCATTTGTCAGTACTAGGTAGGCCCTCGGCCCTAAGAGGCCGGCTGGCAGCTGGATTTCCGCGAATCTGAAGATGCCGCCCAGGGACAAGCTGCCACCTGTGCCAACTCGGGCTGCTTTGAGAGTGCCCATGGAGCTCTGCAAACTGAGACCAGGAACGTGTGTTGGCGAATTTTGTTTCCCTGGGCAGAAGCCTTTGTCAGTACCAGGTAGGCCCATGTTCCATAGGTGAAGGCTGCCTTCTGAATTTCCTCGAATCTGAAGATGCCGCCCAGGGACAAGCTGCCACCTGTGCCAACTTGGGCTGCTTTGAGAGTGCCCATGGAGCTCTTCAAACTGAGACCAGGAACGTGGGGGGGGTGCTTTTGATTTCCGGGGCAGAAGCCTTTGTCAGTACCAGATAACCCCATGTTCCATAGGTGAAGGCTGCCTTCTGAATTTCCGCGAATCTGAAGATGCCGCCCAGGGACAAGCTGCCACCTGTGCCAACTCGGGCTGCTTTGAGAGTGCCCATGGAGCTCTGCAAACTGAGACCAGGAAAGTGTGTTGGTGAATTTTTTTCCCCTGGGAAGAAGCCTTTGTAAGTACCAGGTAGGCCCTCGGCCCTTCGGAGCCGTCTGTCTGCTGGATTTCCCCGAATAACAAGATGCTGCCGAGGGACAAACTGCCACCTGTGCCAACTCCGGCTGCTTTGAGAGTGCCCATGGAACTCTGAAAACTGAGACCAGGAACGTGGGATGGTGGGTTTTATTTCCCTGGGCAGAAGCATTTGTCTGTACCAGGTAGGCCCTTGGCCCTTCGTGGCCGGCTGCCTGCTTTATTTCCACGAATCCGAAGATGCCGCTGAGGGACAAGCTGCCACCTGTGCCAACTCGGGCTGCTTTGAGAGTGCCCATGGAGCTCTGCAAACTGAGTCCAGGAACGTGGCGTGATGGGTTTTATTTCCCTGGGCAGAAGCATTTGTCAGTACAAGGTAGGCCCTCGGACCTTCGAGGCCGGATGCTCGCTGGATTTCCGCGAATATCAAGATGCCGCCCAGGGACAAGCTGCCACCTGCGCCAACTCGAGCTGCTTTGAGAGTGCCCATGGATCTCTGTAAACTGAGACCAGGAACGCGTGTTGGCGAATTTTGTTTCCCTGGGCAGAAACTTTTTTAAGTAGCAGGTAGGCTCACGGGCCTTGGTAGCCAGCATCCTTCTGGATTTCATCGAATATCAAGATTCCACCCAGGGACAAGTTGCCACCCGTGCTAACTTGGGCTGCTTTGAGAGTGCCCATGGATCTCTGCAAACTGAGACCAGGAACGTGTGTTGGCGAATTTTGTTTCCCGGGCAGAAGCCTTTGTCATTACCAGGTAGGCTCTCGGCCCGTCGGGGCCAGCTTCCTTCTGGATTTCATCGAATATCAAGATGCCGCCCAGGGACAAGCTGCCTCCCACGCCAACTCGGGCTGCTTTGAGAGTGCCCATGGATCTCTGCAAACTGAGACCAGGAACGTAGGGTGGTGGGTTTTCTTTCCCCGGTCACAAGCCTTTGTCAGTACCAGGTAGGCCCTCGGTCCTTTGGGACAGGCAGGCAGCAGGATTTCCACGAATATCAAGATGCCGCCCATGGACAAGCTGCCACCTGTGGCAACTCGGGCTGCTTGGAGAGTGCCCATGGAGCTCTGCAAACGGAGACCAGGAGTGTGGGTTTCTGAATTTTGTTTTCCTGGGCAGAAGCCTTTGTCAATACCAGGTAGGCCCTCGGACTTTCGGGGTAGGCTGGCAGCTGGATTTCCACGAATATCAAGATGCCACCCAGGGACAAGCTGCCACCTGTGCCAACTGGGGCTGCTTTGAGAGTGCCCATGGAGCTCTGCAAACTGAGACGAGGAATGTGTGTTGGTGAATTTTTTTTCCCTGGGAAGAAGCCTTTGTAAGTACCAGGTAGGCCCTCGGCCCTTCGAAGCCGTCTGTCCGCTGGATTTCCGCGAATAACAAGATCCTGCCGAGGGACAAGCTGCTACCAGTGCCAACTCGGGCTGCTTTGAGAGTGCCCATGGAGCTCTGCAAACTGAGACCAGGAACGTGGGGTGGTAGGTTTTTTTTCCCCAGGCAGAAGCATTTGTCAGGACGAGGAAGGCCCGTGTTCCTTAGGGGTAGGCTGGCAGCAGGATTTCCACGAATATCAAGGTGCTGCCAAGAGAAAAGCTGCCACCTGTGCCAACTTGGGCTGCTTTGAGAGTGTTCATGGAGCTCTTCAAACTGAGACCAGGAATGTGGGGTTCTGAATTTTATTTTTCGGGGCAGAAGCCTTTGTCCATACCATGTAGGCCCTCGGCCATTAGGGGCCGGCTTGCAGCTGGATTTCCGCGAATCCCGAGATGCCGCCCAGGGACAAGCTGCCACCTGTGCCAACTCGTGCTTCTTTGAGAGTGCCCATGGATCTCCGTAAACTGAGACCAGGAATGTGGGCTGGTGAGTTTTTTTCTCCGGGGCAGAAGCATTTGTCAGTACCAGGTAGGCCCTCGGCCTTTAGGGGCCGGCTGGCAGCTGGATCTCCGCGAATCTGAAGTTGCTGCCCAGGGACAAGCTGCCACCTGTGCCAACTCGGGCTGCTTTGAGAGTGCCCATGGAGCTCTGCAAACTGAGACCAGGAACGTGTGTTGGCGAATTTTGTTTCCCTGGGCAGAAGCCTTTGTCAGTACCAGGTAGGCCCATGTTCCATAGGTGAAGGCTGCCTTCTGAATTTCCTCGAATCTGAAGATGCCGCCCAGGGACAAGCTGCCACCTCTGCCAACTTGGGCTGCTTTGAGAGTGCCCATGGAGCTCTTCAAACTGAGACCAGGAACGTGGGGGGGGTGCTTTTGATTTCCGTGGCAGAAGCCTTTGTCAGTACCAGATAGCCCCATGTTCCATAGGTGAAGGCTGCCTTCTGGATTTCCACGAATCTGAAGATGCCACCCAGGGACAAGCTGCCACCGGTGCCAACTCGTGCATCTTTTAGAGTGCCCATGGATCTCTGTAAACTGAGACCAGGAATGTGGGCTGGTGAGTTTTTTTCTCCGGGGCAGAAGCATTTGTCAGTACTAGGTAGGCCCTCGGCCCTAAGAGGCCGGCTGGCAGCTGGATTTCCGCGAATCTGAAGATGCCGCCCAGGGACAAGCTGCCACCTGTGCCAACTCGGGCTGCTTTGAGAGTGCCCATGGAGCTCTGCAAACTGAGACCAGGAACGTGTGTTGGCGAATTTTGTTTCCCTGGGCAGAAGCCTTTGTCAGTACCAGGTAGGCCCATGTTCCATAGGTGAAGGCTGCCTTCTGAATTTCCGCGAATCTGAAGATGCCGCCCAGGGACAAGCTGCCACCTGTGCCAACTTGGGCTGCTTTGAGAGTGCCCATGGAGCTCTTCAAACTGAGACCAGGAACGTGGGGGGGGTGCTTTTGATTTCCGGGGCAGAAGCCTTTGTCAGTACCAGATAACCCCATGTTCCATAGGTGAAGGCTGCCTTCTGAATTTCCGCGAATCTGAAGATGCCGCCCAGGGACAAGCTGCCACCTGTGCCAACTCGGGCTGCTTTGAGAGTGCCCATGGAGCTCTGCAAACTGAGACCAGGAAACTGTGTTGGTGAATTTTTTTCCCCTGGGAAGAAGCCTTTGTAAGTACCAGGTAGGCCCTCGGCCCTTCGGAGCCGTCTGTCTGCTGGATTTCCCCGAATAACAAGATGCTGCCGAGGGACAAACTGCCACCTGTGCCAACTCGGGCTGCTTTGAGAGTGCCCATGGAACTCTGAAAACTGAGACCAGGAACGTGGGATGGTGGGTTTTATTTCCCTGGGCAGAAGCATTTGTCAGTACCAGGTAGGCCTTTGGCCCCTCGGGGCCGGCTGCTCGCTGGATTTCCACGAATATCAAGATGCCGCTGAGGGACAAACTGCCACCTGTGCAAACTCGAGCTGCTTTGAGAGTGCCCATGGAGCTCTGCAAACTGAGACCAGGAACGTGGGGGGGTGAGTTTTGTTTTCCGGGGCAGAAGCCTTTGTCAGTACCAGATAGGCCCATGTTCCATAGGTGAAGGCTGCCTTCTGGATTTCCGCGAATCTGAAGATGCCGCCCAGGGACAAGCTGCCACCTGTGCCAACTAGGGCTGCTTTGAGAGTGCCCACGGAGCTCTTCAAACTGAGACCAGGAACGTGGGGTGGTAGGTTTTGTTTCCCCAGGCAGAAGCATTTGTCAGAACTAGGTATGCCCTTGGCCCTTCGGGGCCGTGTGCAGGCTGGATTTCCACGAATATTAAGATGCTGCCCAGGGACAAGCTGCCCACTTGTGCCAACTGGGGCTGCTTTGAGAGTGCCCATGGAGCTCGGCAAACTGAGACCAGGAACGTGGGGTGGTGAGTTTTGTCTTCCGCAGGCAGAAGCCTTTGTATGTACCAGTTAGGACCATTTTCCATAAGGGTAGGCTGGCAGCTGGATTTATGCGAATCTGAAGATGCCGCCCAGGGACAAGCTGCCACCTGTGCCAACTGGGGCTGCATTGAGAGTGCCCATGGAGCACTGCAAACTGAGACCAGGAACGTGTGTTGGCGAATTTTGTTTCCCTGGGCAGAAGCCTTTGTCAGTACCAGGTAGGCCCATGTTCAATAGGTGAAGGCTGCCTTCTGAATTTCCGCGAATCTGAAGATGCCGCCCAGGGACAAGCTGCCACCTGTGCCAACTTGGGCTGCTTTGAGAGTGCCCATGGAGCTCTGCAAACTGAGACCAGGAACGTGGGGGGGGTGCTTTTGATTTCCGGGGCAGAAGCCTTTGTCAGTACCAGAGAGCCCCATGTTCCATAGGTGAAGGCTGCCTTCTGGATTTCCACGAATCTGAAGATGCCGCCCAGGGACAAGCTGCCACCTGTGCCAACTCGCGCTGCTTTGAGAGTGCCCATGGAGCTCTGCAAACTGAGACCAGGAACGTGTGTTGGCGAATTGTGTTTCCCGGGCAGAAGCCTTTGTCAGTACCAGGTAGGCCCTCGGCCCGTCCGGGCCAGCTTCCTTCTGGATTTCCACGAATATCTAGATGCCGCCCAGGGACAAGGTGCCTCCCACGCCAACTCGGGCTGCTTTGAGAGTGCCCATGGATCTCTGCAAACTGAGACCAGGAACGTGTGGTGGTAGGTTTTATTTCCCCGGGCAGAAGCATTTGTCAGGACGAGGAAGGCCCGTGTTCCTTAGGGGTAGGCTGGCAGCAGGATTTCCACGAATATCAAGGTGCCGCCAAGAGAAATGCTGCCACCTGTGCCAACTTGGGCTGCTTTGAGAGTGCCCATGGAGCTCTTCAAACTGAGACCAGGAATGTGGGGTTCTGAATTTTGTTTTTCGGGGCAGAAGCCTTTGTCAATACCAGGTAGGCCCTCAGCCATTAGGGGCCGGCTGGCAGCTGGATTTCCGCGAATCCGAAGATGCCGCCCAGGGACAAGCTGCCACCTGTGCCAACTCGTGCTTCTTTGAGAGTGCCCATGGATCTCTGTAAACTGAGACCAGGAATGTGGGCTGGTGAGTTTTTTTCTCCGGGGCAGAAGCATTTGTCAGTACCAGGTAGGCCCTCGGCCATTAGGGGCCGGCTGGCAGCTGGATTTCCGCGAATCTGAAGATGCCGGCCAGGGACAAGCTGCCACCTGTGCCAACTCGGGCTGCATTGAGAGTGCCCATGGAGCTCTGCAAACTGAGACCAGGAACGTGTGTTGGCGAATTTTGTTTCCCTGGGCAGAAGCCTTTGTCAGTACCAGGTAGGCCCATGTTCCATAGGTGAAGGCTGCCTTCTGAATTTCCGCGAATCTGAAGATGCCGCCCAGGGACAAGCTGCCACCTCTGCCAACTCACGCTGCTTTGAGAGTGCCCATGGAGCTCTTCAAACTGAGACCAGGAACGTGGGGGGGGTGCTTTTGATTTCCGGGGCAGAAGCCTTTGTCAGTACCAGATAGCCCCATGTTCAATAGGTGAAGGCTGCATTCTAAATTTCCACGAGTCTGAAGATGCCACCCAGGGACAAGCTGCCACCTGTGCCAACTCGTGCATCTTTGAGAGTGCCCATGGATCTCTGCAAACTGAGACCTGGAATGTGGGCTGGTGAGTTTTTTTCTCCGGGGCAGAAGCATTTGTCAGTACCAGGTAGGCCCTCGGCCATTAGGGGCCGGCTGGCAGCTGGATTTCCGCGAATCTGAAGATGCCGCCCAGGGACAAGCTGCCACCTGTGCCAACTCGGGCTGCTTTGAGAGTGCCCATGGAGCTCTGCAAACTGAGACCAGGAACGTGTGTTGGCGAATTTTGTTTCCCAGGGCAGAAGCCTTTGTCAGTACCAGGTAGGCCCATGTTCCATAGGTGAAGGCTGCCTTCTGAATTTCCGTGAATCTGAAGATGGCGCCCAGGGACAAGCTGCCACCTCTGCCAACTTGGGCTGCTTTGAGAGTGCCCATGGAGCTCTTCAAACTGAGACCAGGAACGTGGGGGGGGGGTGCCCGCGGGATGCCGCCCAGAAGCCTTTTCAGTGCCCATTTCCGGGCTACAGCAGAAGCCTTTGTCAGTACCAGATAGCCCCATGTTCCATAGGTGAAGGCTGCCTTCTGGATTTCCGCGAATCTGAAGATGCCGCCCAGGGACAAGCTGCCACCTGTGCCAACTCGGGCTGCTTTGAGAGTGCCCATGGAGCTCTGCAAACTGAGACCAGGAACGTGGGGGGGCGAATTTTGTTTCCCGGGGCAGAAGCCTTTGTCATTACCAGGTAGGCCCATGTTCCATAGGGGAAGGCTGCCTGCTGGATTTCCACGAATTTGAAGATGCCGCCCAGGGACAAGCTGCCACCCACGCCAACTCGGGCTGCTTTGAGAGTGCCCATGGAGCTCTGCAAACTGAGACCAGGAACGTGTGTTGGCGAATTTTGTTTCCCGGGCAGAAGCCTTTGTCAGTACCAGGTAGGCCCTCGGCCCGTCGGGGCCAGCTTCCTTCTGGATTTCCACGAATATCAAGATGCCGCCCAGGGACAAGCTGCCACCTGTGCCAACTCGGGCTGCTTTGAGAGTGCCCATGGATCTCTGCAAACTGAGACCAGGAACGTGGGGTGGTAGGTTTTATTTCCACGGGCAGAAGCATTTGTCAGGACGAGGAAGGCCCGTGTTCCTTAGGGGTAGGCTGGCAGAAGGATTTCCACGAATATCAAGGTGCCGCCAAGAGAAAAGCTGCCACCTGTGCCAACTTGGGCTGCTTTGAGAGTGCCCATGGAGCTCTTCAAACTGAGACCAGGAATGTGGGGTTCTGAATTTTGTTTTTCGGGGCAGAAGCCTTTGTCAGTACCAGGTAGGCCCTCGGTCATTAGGGGAGGGCTGGCAGCTGGATTTCCGCGAATCCCTAGATGCCGCCCAGGGACAAGCTGCCACCTGTGCCAACTCGTGCTTCTTTGAGAGTGCCCATGGATCTCTGTAAACTGAGACCAGGAATGTGGGTTGGTGAGTTTTTTTCTCCGGGGCAGAAGCATTTGTCAGTACCAGGTAGGCCCTCGGCCACTAGGGGCCGGCTGGCAGCTGGATTTCCGCGAATCTGAAGATGCCGGCCAGGGACAAGCTGCCACCTGTGCCAACTCGGGCTGCTTTGAGAGTGCCCATGGAGCTCTGCAAACTGAGACCAGGAACGTGTGTTGGCGAATTTTGTTTTGCTGGGCAGAAGCCTTTGTCAGTACCAGGTAGGCCCATGTTCCCTAGGTGAAGGCTGCCTTCTGAATTTCCGCGAATCTGAAGATGCCGCCCAGGGACAAGCTGCCACCTGTGCCAACTCACGCTGCTTTGAGAGTGCCCATGGAGCTCTGCAAACTGAGACCAGGAATGTGGGGGGGGGTGCTTTTGATTTCCGGGGCAGAAGCCTTTGTCAATACCAGATAGCCCCATGTTCCATAGGTGAAGGCTGCCTTCTGGATTTCCACGAATCTGAAGATGCCACCCAGGGACAAGCTGCCACCTGTGCCAACTCGTGCTTCTTTTAGAGTGCCCATGGATCTCTGTAAACTGAGACCAGGAATGTGGGCTGGTGAGTTTTTTTCTCCGGGGCAGAAGCATTTGTCAGTACTAGGTAGGCCCTCGGCCATTAGGGGCCGGCTGGCAGCTGGATTTCCGCGAATCTGAAGATGCCGCCCAGGGACAAGCTGCCACCTGTGCCAACTCGGGCTGCTTTGAGAGTGCCCATGGAGCTCTGCAAACTGAGACCAGGAACGTGTGTTGGCGAATTTTGTTTCCCTGGGCAGAAGCCTGTATCAGTACCTGGTAGGCCCTCGGCCCTTTGGGGCAGGCAGGCAGCAGGATTTCCACGAATATCAAGATGCCGCCCAGGGACAAGCTGCCACCTGTGGCATCTCGGGCTGCTTGGAGAGTGCCCATGGAGCTCTGCAAACTGAGACCAGGAGTGTGGGGTTCTGAATTTTTTTTTCCGGGGCAGAAACCTTTTTCTGTACCAGGTAGGCCCTCGGACATTAGGGGCCAGCTGGCAGCTGGATTTCCGCAAATCTGAAAATGCTGTCCAGGGACAAGCTGCCACATGTGCCTACTCGGGCTGCTTTGAGAGTGCCCATGGAGCTCTGCAAACTGAGATCAGGAACGTGGGTGCTGAGTTTTGTTTCCCGGGGCAGAAGCCGTTGTCATTACCAGATAGGCCCATATTCCATAGGTGTAGGCTGCCTTCTGGATTTCCACGAATCTGAAGATGCCGCCCAGGGACAAGCTGCCACCTGTGCCAACTGGGGCTACTTTGAGAGTGCCCATGGAGCTCGGCAAACTCAGACCAGGAACATGGGCTGGTGGGTTTTGTTTTCCGGGGCAGAAGCCTTTGTCTGTACCAGTTAGGACCATTTTCCATAGGGGTAGGCTGACTGATGGATTTATGCGAATCTGAAGATGCCGCCCAGGGACAAGCTGCCACCTGTGCCAACTGGGGCTGCTTTGAGAGTGCCCATGGAGCTCTGCAAACTGAGACCAGGAATGTGTGTTGGTGAATTTTTTTCCCCTGGGCAGAAGCCTTTGTCAGTACCAGGTAGGCCCTCGGCCCTTCGGAGCCGTCTGTCTGCTGGATTTCCGCGAATAACAAGATGCTGCCGAGGGACAAACTGCCACCTGTGCCAACTCGGGCTGCTTTGAGAGTGCCCATGGAACTCTGAAAACTGAGACCAGGAACGTGGGATGGTGGGTTTTATTTCCCTGGGCAGAAGCATTTGTCAGTACCAGGTAGGCCTTTGGCCCCTCGGGGCCGGCTGCTCGCTGGATTTCCACGAATATCAAGATGCCGCTGAGGGACAAACTGCCACCTGTGCAAACTCGAGCTGCTTTGAGAGTGCCCATGGAGCTCTGCAAACTGAGACCAGGAACGTGGGTTTGCTAATTTTGTTTCCCTGGGCAGAAACTTTTTTAAGTAGCTGGTAGGCCCACGGGCCTTGGGAGCTAGCATCCTTCTGGATTTCCACGAATATCAAGATGCCGCCCAGGGACAAGTTGCCACCTGTGCTAACTCGGGCTGCTTTGAGAGTGCCCATGGAGCTCTGCAAACTGAGACCAGGAACGTGGGGGGGTGAGTTTTGTTTTCCGGGGCAGAAGCCTTTGTCAGTACCAGATAGGCCCATGTTCCATAGCTGAAGGCTGCCTGCTGGATTTCTGCGAATCTGAAGATGCCGCCCAGGGACAAGCTGCCACCTGTGCCAACTAGGGCTGCTTTGAGAGTGCCCACGGAGCTCTTCAAACTGAGACCAGGAACGTGGGGTAGTAGGTTTTGTTTCCCCAGGCAGAAGCATTTGTCAGAACTAGGTATGCCCTCGGCCCTTCGGGGCCGTGTGCAGGCTGGATTTCCACGAATATTAAGATGCTGCCCAGGGACAAGCTGCCACCTGTGCCAACTTGGGCTCCTTTGAGAGTGCCCATGGAGCTCTGCAAACTGAGACCAGGAACGTGGGGTGGTAGGTTTTATTTCCACGGGCAGAAGCATTTGTCAGGACGAGGAAGGCCCGTGTTCCTTAGGGGTAGGCTGGCAGCAGGATTTCCACGAATATCAAGGTGCCGCCAAGAGAAAAGCTGCCACCTGTGCCAACTTGGGCTGCTTTGAGAGTGCCCATGGAGCTCTTCAAACTGAGACCAGGAATGTGGGGTTCTGAATTTTGTTTTTCGGGGCAGAAGCCTTTGTCAATACCAGGTAGGCCCTCGGTCATTAGGGGCCGGCTGACTGCTGGATTTCCGCGAATCCCTAGATGCCGCCCAGGGACAAGCTGCCACCTGTGCCAACTCGTGCTTCTTTGAGAGTGCCCATGGATCTCTGTAAACTGAGACCAGGAATGTGGGTTGGTGATTTTTTTTTTCCGGGGCAGAAGCATTTGTCAGTGCCAGGTAGGCCCTCGGCCACTAGGGGCCGGCTGGCAGCTGGATTTCCGCGAATCTGAAGATGCTGCCCAGGGACAAGCTGCCACCTGTGCCAACTCGGGCTGCTTTGAGAGTGCCCATGGAGCTCTGCAAACTGAGACCAGGAATGTGGGGGGGGTGCTTTTGATTTCCGGGGCAGAAGCCTTTGTCAATACCAGATAGCCCCATGTTCCATAGGTGAAGGCTGCCTTCTGGATTTCCACGAATCTGAAGATGCCACCCAGGGACAAGCTGCCACCTGTGCCAACTCGTGCATCTTTTAGAGTGCCCATGGATCTCTGTAAACTGAGACCAGGAATGTGGGCTGGTGAGTTTTATTTCTCCGGGGCAGAAGCATTTGTCAGTACTAGGTAGGCCCTCGGCCATTAGGGGCCGGCTGGCAGCTGGATTTCCACGAATCTGAAGATGCCGCCCAGGGACAAGCTGCCACCTGTGCCAACTCGGGCTGCTTTGAGAGTGCCCATGGAGCTCTGCAAACTGAGACCAGGAACGTGTGTTGGCGAATTTTGTTTCCCTGGGCAGAAGCCTGTATCAGGACCTGGTAGGCCCTCGGCCCTTTGGGGCAGGCAGGCAGCAGGATTTCCACGAATATCAAGATGCCGCCCAGGGACAAGCTGCCACCTGTGGCATCTCGGGCTGCTTGGAGAGTGCCCATGGAGCTCTGCAAACTGAGACCAGGAGTGTGGGGTTCTGAATTTTTTTTTCCGGGGCAGAAACCTTTTTCTGTACCAGGTAGGCCCTCGGACATTAGGGGCCAGCTGGCAGCTGGATTTCCGCAAATCTGAAAATGCTGTCCAGGGACAAGCTGCCACATGTGCCTACTCGGGCTGCTTTGAGAGTGCCCATGGAGCTCTGCAAACTGAGATCAGGAACGTGGTGTGCTGAGTTTTGTTTCCCGGGGCAGAAGCCGTTGTCATTACCAGATAGGCCCATATTCCATAGGTGTAGGCTGCCTTCTGGATTTCCACGAATCTGAAGATGCCGCCCAGGGACAAGCTGCCACCTGTGCCAACTGGGGCTACTTTGAGAGTGCCCATGGAGCTCGGCAAACTCAGACCAGGAACATGGGCTGGTGGGTTTTGTTTTCCGGGGCAGAAGCCTTTGTCTGTACCAGTTAGGACCATTTTCCATAGGGGTAGGGTGACTGATGGATTTATGCGAATCTGAAGATGCCGCCCAGGGACAAGCTGCCACCTGTGCCAACTGGGGCTGCTTTGAGAGTGCCCATGGAGCTCTGCAAACTGAGACCAGGAATGTGTGTTGGTGAATTTTTTTCCCCTGGGCAGAAGCCTTTGTCAGTACCAGGTAGGCCCTCGGCCCTTCGGAGCCGTCTGTCTGCTGGATTTCCGCGAATAACAAGATGCTGCCGAGGGACAAACTGCCACCTGTGCCAACTCGGGCTGCTTTGAGAGTGCCCATGGAACTCTGAAAACTGAGACCAGGAACGTGGGATGGTGGGTTTTATTTCCCTGGGCAGAAGCATTTGTCAGTACCAGGTAGGCCTTTGGCCCCTCGGGGCCGGCTGCTCGCTGGATTTCCACGAATATCAAGATGCCGCTGAGGGACAAACTGCCACCTGTGCAAACTCGAGCTGCTTTGAGAGTGCCCATGGAGCTCTGCAAACTGAGACCAGGAACGTGGGTTTGCTAATTTTGTTTCCCTGGGCAGAAACTTTTTTAAGTAGCTGGTAGGCCCACGGGCCTTGGGAGCTAGCATCCTTCTGGATTTCCACGAATATCAAGATGCCGCCCAGGGACAAGTTGCCACCTGTGCTAACTCGGGCTGCTTTGAGAGTGCCCATGGAGCTCTGCAAACTGAGACCAGGAACGTGGGGGGGTGAGTTTTGTTTTCCGGGGCAGAAGCCTTTGTCAGTACCAGATAGGCCCATGTTCCATAGCTGAAGGCTGCCTGCTGGATTTCTGCGAATCTGAAGATGCCGCCCAGGGACAAGCTGCCACCTGTGCCAACTAGGGCTGCTTTGAGAGTGCCCACGGAGCTCTTCAAACTGAGACCAGGAACGTGGGGTAGTAGGTTTTGTTTCCCCAGGCAGAAGCATTTGTCAGAACTAGGTATGCCCTCGGCCCTTCGGGGCCGTGTGCAGGCTGGATTTCCACGAATATTAAGATGCTGCCCAGGGACAAGCTGCCACCTGTGCCAACTTGGGCTCCTTTGAGAGTGCCCATGGAGCTCTGCAAACTGAGACCAGGAACGTGGGGTGGTAGGTTTTATTTCCACGGGCAGAAGCATTTGTCAGGACGAGGAAGGCCCGTGTTCCTTAGGGGTAGGCTGGCAGCAGGATTTCCACGAATATCAAGGTGCCGCCAAGAGAAAAGCTGCCACCTGTGCCAACTTGGGCTGCTTTGAGAGTGCCCATGGAGCTCTTCAAACTGAGACCAGGAATGTGGGGTTCTGAATTTTGTTTTTCGGGGCAGAAGCCTTTGTCAATACCAGGTAGGCCCTCGGTCATTAGGGGCCGGCTGACTGCTGGATTTCCGCGAATCCCTAGATGCCGCCCAGGGACAAGCTGCCACCTGTGCCAACTCGTGCTTCTTTGAGAGTGCCCATGGATCTCTGTAAACTGAGACCAGGAATGTGGGTTGGTGATTTTTTTTTTCCGGGGCAGAAGCATTTGTCAGTGCCAGGTAGGCCCTCGGCCACTAGGGGCCGGCTGGCAGCTGGATTTCCGCGAATCTGAAGATGCTGCCCAGGGACAAGCTGCCACCTGTGCCAACTCGGGCTGCTTTGAGAGTGCCCATGGAGCTCTGCAAACTGAGACCAGGAATGTGGGGGGGGTGCTTTTGATTTCCGGGGCAGAAGCCTTTGTCAATACCAGATAGCCCCATGTTCCATAGGTGAAGGCTGCCTTCTGGATTTCCACGAATCTGAAGATGCCACCCAGGGACAAGCTGCCACCTGTGCCAACTCGTGCATCTTTTAGAGTGCCCATGGATCTCTGTAAACTGAGACCAGGAATGTGGGCTGGTGAGTTTTTTTCTCCGGGGCAGAAGCATTTGTCAGTACTAGGTAGGCCCTCGGCCATTAGGGGCCGGCTGGCAGCTGGATTTCCACGAATCTGAAGATGCCGCCCAGGGACAAGCTGCCACCTGTGCCAACTCGGGCTGCTTTGAGAGTGCCCATGGAGCTCTGCAAACTGAGACCAGGAACGTGTGTTGGCGAATTTTGTTTCCCTGGGCAGAAGCCTGTATCAGGACCTGGTAGGCCCTCGGCCCTTTGGGGCAGGCAGGCAGCAGGATTTCCACGAATATCAAGATGCCGCCCAGGGACAAGCTGCCACCTGTGGCATCTCGGGCTGCTTGGAGAGTGCCCATGGAGCTCTGCAAACTGAGACCAGGAGTGTGGGGTTCTGAATTTTTTTTTCCGGGGCAGAAACCTTTTTCTGTACCAGGTAGGCCCTCGGACATTAGGGGCCAGCTGGCAGCTGGATTTCCGCAAATCTGAAAATGCTGTCCAGGGACAAGCTGCCACATGTGCCTACTCGGGCTGCTTTGAGAGTGCCCATGGAGCTCTGCAAACTGAGATCAGGAACGTGGTGTGCTGAGTTTTGTTTCCCGGGGCAGAAGCCGTTGTCATTACCAGATAGGCCCATATTCCATAGGTGTAGGCTGCCTTCTGGATTTCCACGAATCTGAAGATGCCGCCCAGGGACAAGCTGCCACCTGTGCCAACTGGGGCTACTTTGAGAGTGCCCATGGAGCTCGGCAAACTCAGACCAGGAACATGGGCTGGTGGGTTTTGTTTTCCGGGGCAGAAGCCTTTGTCTGTACCAGTTAGGACCATTTTCCATAGGGGTAGGGTGACTGATGGATTTATGCGAATCTGAAGATGCCGCCCAGGGACAAGCTGCCACCTGTGCCAACTGGGGCTGCTTTGAGAGTGCCCATGGAGCTCTGCAAACTGAGACCAGGAATGTGTGTTGGTGAATTTTTTTCCCCTGGGCAGAAGCCTTTGTCAGTACCAGGTAGGCCCTCGGCCCTTCGGAGCCGTCTGTCTGCTGGATTTCCGCGAATAACAAGATGCTGCCGAGGGACAAACTGCCACCTGTGCCAACTCGGGCTGCTTTGAGAGTGCCCATGGAACTCTGAAAACTGAGACCAGGAACGTGGGATGGTGGGTTTTATTTCCCTGGGCAGAAGCATTTGTCAGTACCAGGTAGGCCTTTGGCCCCTCGGGGCCGGCTGCTCGCTGGATTTCCACGAATATCAAGATGCCGCTGAGGGACAAACTGCCACCTGTGCAAACTCGAGCTGCTTTGAGAGTGCCCATGGAGCTCTGCAAACTGAGACCAGGAACGTGGGTTTGCTAATTTTGTTTCCCTGGGCAGAAACTTTTTTAAGTAGCTGGTAGGCCCACGGGCCTTGGGAGCCAGCATCCTTCTGGATTTCCACGAATATCAAGATGCCGCCCAGGGACAAGTTGCCACCTGTGCTAACTCGGGCTGCTTTGAGAGTGCCCATGGAGCTCTGCAAACTGAGACCAGGAACGTGGGGGGGTGAGTTTTGTTTTCCGGGGCAGAAGCCTTTGTCAGTACCAGATAGGCCCATGTTCCATAGCTGAAGGCTGCCTGCTGGATTTCTGCGAATCTGAAGATGCCGCCCAGGGACAAGCTGCCACCTGTGCCAACTAGGGCTGCTTTGAGAGTGCCCACGGAGCTCTTCAAACTGAGACCAGGAACGTGGGGTAGTAGGTTTTGTTTCCCCAGGCAGAAGCATTTGTCAGAACTAGGTATGCCCTCGGCCCTTCGGGGCCGTGTGCAGGCTGGATTTCCACGAATATTAAGATGCTGCCCAGGGACAAGCTGCCACCTGTGCCAACTTGGGCTCCTTTGAGAGTGCCCATGGAGCTCTGCAAACTGAGACCAGGAACGTGGGGTGGTAGGTTTTATTTCCACGGGCAGAAGCATTTGTCAGGACGAGGAAGGCCCGTGTTCCTTAGGGGTAGGCTGGCAGCAGGATTTCCACGAATATCAAGGTGCCGCCAAGAGAAAAGCTGCCACCTGTGCCAACTTGGGCTGCTTTGAGAGTGCCCATGGAGCTCTTCAAACTGAGACCAGGAATGTGGGGTTCTGAATTTTGTTTTTCGGGGCAGAAGCCTTTGTCAATACCAGGTAGGCCCTCGGTCATTAGGGGCCGGCTGACTGCTGGATTTCCGCGAATCCCTAGATGCCGCCCAGGGACAAGCTGCCACCTGTGCCAACTCGTGCTTCTTTGAGAGTGCCCATGGATCTCTGTAAACTGAGACCAGGAATGTGGGTTGGTGATTTTTTTTTTCCGGGGCAGAAGCATTTGTCAGTGCCAGGTAGGCCCTCGGCCACTAGGGGCCGGCTGGCAGCTGGATTTCCGCGAATCTGAAGATGCTGCCCAGGGACAAGCTGCCACCTGTGCCAACTCGGGCTGCTTTGAGAGTGCCCATGGAGCTCTGCAAACTGAGACCAGGAACGTGGGGGGGGTGCTTTTGATTTCTGGGGCAGAAGCCTTTGTCAGTACCAGATAGCCCCATGTTCCATAGGTGAAGGCTGCCTTCTGGATTTCCACGAATCTGAAGATGCCACCCAGGGACAAGCTGCCACCTGTGCCAACTCGTGCATCTTTTAGAGTGCCCATCGATCTCTGTAAACTGAGACCAGGAATGTGGGCTGGTGAGTTTTTTTCTCCGGGGCAGAAGCATTTGTCAGTACTAGGTAGGCCCTCGGCCATTAGGGGCCGGCTGGCAGCTGGATTTCCGCGAATCTGAAGATGCCGCCCAGGGACAAGCTGCCACCTGTGCCAACTCGGGCTGCTTTGAGAGTGCCCATGGAGCTCTGCAAACTGAGACCAGGAACGTGTGTTGGCGAATTTTGTTTCCCTGGGCAGAAGCCTGTGTCAGTACCTGGTAGGCCCTCGGCCCTTTGGGGCAGGCAGGCAGCAGGATTTCCACGAATATCAAGATGCCGCCCAGGGACAAGCTGCCACCTGTGGCATCTGGGGCTGCTTGGAGAGTGCCCATGGAGCTCTGCAAACTGAGACCAGGAGTGTGGGTTTCTGAATTTTTTTTTCCGGGGCAGAAGCCTTTTTCTGTACCAGGTAGGCCCTCGGACATTAGGGGCCAGCTGGCAGCTGGATTTCCGCAAATCTGAAAATGCTGTCCAAGAACAAGCTGCCACATGTGCCTACTCGGGCTGCTTTGAGAGTGCCCATGGAGCTCTGCAAACTGAGATCAGGAACGTGGGGTGCTGAGTTTTGTTTTCCGGGGCAGAAGCCTTTTTCTGTACCAGGTAGGCCCATATTCCATAGGTGTAGGCTGCCTTCTGGATTTCCACGAATCTGAAGATGCCGCCCAGGGACAAGCTGCCACCTGTGCCAACTGGGGCTACTTTGAGAGTGCCCATGGAGCTCGGCAAACTCAGACCAGGAACATGGGCTGGTGGGTTTTGTTTTCCGGGGCAGAAGCCTTTGTCTGTACCAGTTAGGACCATTTTCCATAGGGGTAGGGTGACTGATGGATTTATGCGAATCTGAAGATGCCGCCCAGGGACAAGCTGCCACCTGTGCCAACTGGGGCTGCTTTGAGAGTGCCCATGGAGCTCTGCAAACTGAGACCAGGAATGTGTGTTGGTGAATTTTTTTCCCCTGGGCAGAAGCCTTTGTCAGTACCAGGTAGGCCCTCGGCCCTTCGGAGCCGTCTGTCTGCTGGATTTCCGCGAATAACAAGATGCTGCCGAGGGACAAACTGCCACCTGTGCCAACTCGGGCTGCTTTGAGAGTGCCCATGGAACTCTGAAAACTGAGACCAGGAACGTGGGATGGTGGGTTTTATTTCCCTGGGCAGAAGCATTTGTCAGTACCAGGTAGGCCTTTGGCCCCTCGGGGCCGGCTGCTCGCTGGATTTCCACGAATATCAAGATGCCGCTGAGGGACAAACTGCCACCTGTGCAAACTCGAGCTGCTTTGAGAGTGCCCATGGAGCTCTGCAAACTGAGACCAGGAACGTGGGTTTGCTAATTTTGTTTCCCTGGGCAGAAACTTTTTTAAGTAGCTGGTAGGCCCACGGGCCTTGGGAGCTAGCATCCTTCTGGATTTCCACGAATATCAAGATGCCGCCCAGGGACAAGTTGCCACCTGTGCTAACTCGGGCTGCTTTGAGAGTGCCCATGGAGCTCTGCAAACTGAGACCAGGAACGTGGGGGGGTGAGTTTTGTTTTCCGGGGCAGAAGCCTTTGTCAGTACCAGATAGGCCCATGTTCCATAGCTGAAGGCTGCCTGCTGGATTTCTGCGAATCTGAAGATGCCGCCCAGGGACAAGCTGCCACCTGTGCCAACTAGGGCTGCTTTGAGAGTGCCCACGGAGCTCTTCAAACTGAGACCAGGAACGTGGGGTAGTAGGTTTTGTTTCCCCAGGCAGAAGCATTTGTCAGAACTAGGTATGCCCTCGGCCCTTCGGGGCCGTGTGCAGGCTGGATTTCCACGAATATTAAGATGCTGCCCAGGGACAAGCTGCCACCTGTGCCAACTTGGGCTCCTTTGAGAGTGCCCATGGAGCTCTGCAAACTGAGACCAGGAACGTGGGGTGGTAGGTTTTATTTCCACGGGCAGAAGCATTTGTCAGGACGAGGAAGGCCCGTGTTCCTTAGGGGTAGGCTGGCAGCAGGATTTCCACGAATATCAAGGTGCCGCCAAGAGAAAAGCTGCCACCTGTGCCAACTTGGGCTGCTTTGAGAGTGCCCATGGAGCTCTTCAAACTGAGACCAGGAATGTGGGGTTCTGAATTTTGTTTTTCGGGGCAGAAGCCTTTGTCAATACCAGGTAGGCCCTCGGTCATTAGGGGCCGGCTGACTGCTGGATTTCCGCGAATCCCTAGATGCCGCCCAGGGACAAGCTGCCACCTGTGCCAACTCGTGCTTCTTTGAGAGTGCCCATGGATCTCTGTAAACTGAGACCAGGAATGTGGGTTGGTGATTTTTTTTTTCCGGGGCAGAAGCATTTGTCAGTGCCAGGTAGGCCCTCGGCCACTAGGGGCCGGCTGGCAGCTGGATTTCCGCGAATCTGAAGATGCTGCCCAGGGACAAGCTGCCACCTGTGCCAACTCGGGCTGCTTTGAGAGTGCCCATGGAGCTCTGCAAACTGAGACCAGGAACGTGGGGGGGGTGCTTTTGATTTCTGGGGCAGAAGCCTTTGTCAGTACCAGATAGCCCCATGTTCCATAGGTGAAGGCTGCCTTCTGGATTTCCACGAATCTGAAGATGCCACCCAGGGACAAGCTGCCACCTGTGCCAACTCGTGCATCTTTTAGAGTGCCCATCGATCTCTGTAAACTGAGACCAGGAATGTGGGCTGGTGAGTTTTTTTCTCCGGGGCAGAAGCATTTGTCAGTACTAGGTAGGCCCTCGGCCATTAGGGGCCGGCTGGCAGCTGGATTTCCGCGAATCTGAAGATGCCGCCCAGGGACAAGCTGCCACCTGTGCCAACTCGGGCTGCTTTGAGAGTGCCCATGGAGCTCTGCAAACTGAGACCAGGAACGTGTGTTGGCGAATTTTGTTTCCCTGGGCAGAAGCCTGTGTCAGTACCTGGTAGGCCCTCGGCCCTTTGGGGCAGGCAGGCAGCAGGATTTCCACGAATATCAAGATGCCGCCCAGGGACAAGCTGCCACCTGTGGCATCTGGGGCTGCTTGGAGAGTGCCCATGGAGCTCTGCAAACTGAGACCAGGAGTGTGGGTTTCTGAATTTTTTTTTCCGGGGCAGAAGCCTTTTTCTGTACCAGGTAGGCCCTCGGACATTAGGGGCCAGCTGGCAGCTGGATTTCCGCAAATCTGAAAATGCTGTCCAAGAACAAGCTGCCACATGTGCCTACTCGGGCTGCTTTGAGAGTGCCCATGGAGCTCTGCAAACTGAGATCAGGAACGTGGGGTGCTGAGTTTTGTTTTCCGGGGCAGAAGCCTTTTTCTGTACCAGGTAGGCCCATATTCCATAGGTGTAGGCTGCCTTCTGGATTTCCACGAATCTGAAGATGCCGCCCAGGGACAAGCTGCCACCTGTGCCAACTGGGGCTACTTTGAGAGTGCCCATGGAGCTCGGCAAACTCAGACCAGGAACATGGGCTGGTGGGTTTTGTTTTCCGGGGCAGAAGCCTTTGTCTGTACCAGTTAGGACCATTTTCCATAGGGGTAGGGTGACTGATGGATTTATGCGAATCTGAAGATGCCGCCCAGGGACAAGCTGCCACCTGTGCCAACTGGGGCTGCTTTGAGAGTGCCCATGGAGCTCTGCAAACTGAGACCAGGAATGTGTGTTGGTGAATTTTTTTCCCCTGGGCAGAAGCCTTTGTCAGTACCAGGTAGGCCCTCGGCCCTTCGGAGCCGTCTGTCTGCTGGATTTCCGCGAATAACAAGATGCTGCCGAGGGACAAACTGCCACCTGTGCCAACTCGGGCTGCTTTGAGAGTGCCCATGGAACTCTGAAAACTGAGACCAGGAACGTGGGATGGTGGGTTTTATTTCCCTGGGCAGAAGCATTTGTCAGTACCAGGTAGGCCTTTGGCCCCTCGGGGCCGGCTGCTCGCTGGATTTCCACGAATATCAAGATGCCGCTGAGGGACAAACTGCCACCTGTGCAAACTCGAGCTGCTTTGAGAGTGCCCATGGAGCTCTGCAAACTGAGACCAGGAACGTGGGTTTGCTAATTTTGTTTCCCTGGGCAGAAACTTTTTTAAGTAGCTGGTAGGCCCACGGGCCTTGGGAGCTAGCATCCTTCTGGATTTCCACGAATATCAAGATGCCGCCCAGGGACAAGTTGCCACCTGTGCTAACTCGGGCTGCTTTGAGAGTGCCCATGGAGCTCTGCAAACTGAGACCAGGAACGTGGGGGGGTGAGTTTTGTTTTCCGGGGCAGAAGCCTTTGTCAGTACCAGATAGGCCCATGTTCCATAGCTGAAGGCTGCCTGCTGGATTTCTGCGAATCTGAAGATGCCGCCCAGGGACAAGCTGCCACCTGTGCCAACTAGGGCTGCTTTGAGAGTGCCCACGGAGCTCTTCAAACTGAGACCAGGAACGTGGGGTAGTAGGTTTTGTTTCCCCAGGCAGAAGCATTTGTCAGAACTAGGTATGCCCTCGGCCCTTCGGGGCCGTGTGCAGGCTGGATTTCCACGAATATTAAGATGCTGCCCAGGGACAAGCTGCCACCTGTGCCAACTTGGGCTCCTTTGAGAGTGCCCATGGAGCTCTGCAAACTGAGACCAGGAACGTGGGGTGGTAGGTTTTATTTCCACGGGCAGAAGCATTTGTCAGGACGAGGAAGGCCCGTGTTCCTTAGGGGTAGGCTGGCAGCAGGATTTCCACGAATATCAAGGTGCCGCCAAGAGAAAAGCTGCCACCTGTGCCAACTTGGGCTGCTTTGAGAGTGCCCATGGAGCTCTTCAAACTGAGACCAGGAATGTGGGGTTCTGAATTTTGTTTTTCGGGGCAGAAGCCTTTGTCAATACCAGGTAGGCCCTCGGTCATTAGGGGCCGGCTGACTGCTGGATTTCCGCGAATCCCTAGATGCCGCCCAGGGACAAGCTGCCACCTGTGCCAACTCGTGCTTCTTTGAGAGTGCCCATGGATCTCTGTAAACTGAGACCAGGAATGTGGGTTGGTGATTTTTTTTTTCCGGGGCAGAAGCATTTGTCAGTGCCAGGTAGGCCCTCGGCCACTAGGGGCCGGCTGGCAGCTGGATTTCCGCGAATCTGAAGATGCTGCCCAGGGACAAGCTGCCACCTGTGCCAACTCGGGCTGCTTTGAGAGTGCCCATGGAGCTCTGCAAACTGAGACCAGGAATGTGGGGGGGGTGCTTTTGATTTCCGGGGCAGAAGCCTTTGTCAATACCAGATAGCCCCATGTTCCATAGGTGAAGGCTGCCTTCTGGATTTCCACGAATCTGAAGATGCCACACAGGGACAAGCTGCCACCTGTGCCAACTCGTGCATCTTTTAGAGTGCCCATGGATCTCTGTAAACTGAGACCAGGAATGTGGGCTGGTGAGTTTTTTTCTCCGGGGCAGAAGCATTTGTCAGTACTAGGTAGGCCCTCGGCCATTAGGGGCCGGCTGGCAGCTGGATTTCCGCGAATCTGAAGATGCCGCCCAGGGACAAGCTGCCACCTGTGCCAACTCGGGCTGCTTTGAGAGTGCCCATGGAGCTCTGCAAACTGAGACCAGGAACGTGTGTTGGCGAATTTTGTTTCCCTGGGCAGAAGCCTGTATCAGGACCTGGTAGGCCCTCGGCCCTTTGGGGCAGGCAGGCAGCAGGATTTCCACGAATATCAAGATGCCGCCCAGGGACAAGCTGCCACCTGTGGCATCTGGGGCTGCTTGGAGAGTGCCCATGGAGCTCTGCAAACTGAGACCAGGAGTGTGGGGTTCTGAATTTTTTTTTCCGGGGCAGAAACCTTTTTCTGTACCAGGTAGGCCCTCGGACATTAGGGGCCAGCTGGCAGCTGGATTTCCGCAAATCTGAAAATGCTGTCCAGGGACAAGCTGCCACATGTGCCTACTCGGGCTGCTTTGAGAGTGCCCATGGAGCTCTGCAAACTGAGATCAGGAACGTGGTGTGCTGAGTTTTGTTTCCCGGGGCAGAAGCCGTTGTCATTACCAGATAGGCCCATATTCCATAGGTGTAGGCTGCCTTCTGGATTTCCACGAATCTGAAGATGCCGCCCAGGGACAAGCTGCCACCTGTGCCAACTGGGGCTACTTTGAGAGTGCCCATGGAGCTCGGCAAACTCAGACCAGGAACATGGGCTGGTGGGTTTTGTTTTCCGGGGCAGAAGCCTTTGTCTGTACCAGTTAGGACCATTTTCCATAGGGGTAGGGTGACTGATGGATTTATGCGAATCTGAAGATGCCGCCCAGGGACAAGCTGCCACCTGTGCCAACTGGGGCTGCTTTGAGAGTGCCCATGGAGCTCTGCAAACTGAGACCAGGAATGTGTGTTGGTGAATTTTTTTCCCCTGGGCAGAAGCCTTTGTCAGTACCAGGTAGGCCCTCGGCCCTTCGGAGCCGTCTGTCTGCTGGATTTCCGCGAATAACAAGATGCTGCCGAGGGACAAACTGCCACCTGTGCCAACTCGGGCTGCTTTGAGAGTGCCCATGGAACTCTGAAAACTGAGACCAGGAACGTGGGATGGTGGGTTTTATTTCCCTGGGCAGAAGCATTTGTCAGTACCAGGTAGGCCTTTGGCCCCTCGGGGCCGGCTGCTCGCTGGATTTCCACGAATATCAAGATGCCGCTGAGGGACAAACTGCCACCTGTGCAAACTCGAGCTGCTTTGAGAGTGCCCATGGAGCTCTGCAAACTGAGACCAGGAACGTGGGTTTGCTAATTTTGTTTCCCTGGGCAGAAACTTTTTTAAGTAGCTGGTAGGCCCACGGGCCTTGGGAGCCAGCATCCTTCTGGATTTCCACGAATATCAAGATGCCGCCCAGGGACAAGTTGCCACCTGTGCTAACTCGGGCTGCTTTGAGAGTGCCCATGGAGCTCTGCAAACTGAGACCAGGAACGTGGGGGGGTGAGTTTTGTTTTCCGGGGCAGAAGCCTTTGTCAGTACCAGATAGGCCCATGTTCCATAGCTGAAGGCTGCCTGCTGGATTTCTGCGAATCTGAAGATGCCGCCCAGGGACAAGCTGCCACCTGTGCCAACTAGGGCTGCTTTGAGAGTGCCCACGGAGCTCTTCAAACTGAGACCAGGAACGTGGGGTAGTAGGTTTTGTTTCCCCAGGCAGAAGCATTTGTCAGAACTAGGTATGCCCTCGGCCCTTCGGGGCCGTGTGCAGGCTGGATTTCCACGAATATTAAGATGCTGCCCAGGGACAAGCTGCCACCTGTGCCAACTTGGGCTCCTTTGAGAGTGCCCATGGAGCTCTGCAAACTGAGACCAGGAACGTGGGGTGGTAGGTTTTATTTCCACGGGCAGAAGCATTTGTCAGGACGAGGAAGGCCCGTGTTCCTTAGGGGTAGGCTGGCAGCAGGATTTCCACGAATATCAAGGTGCCGCCAAGAGAAAAGCTGCCACCTGTGCCAACTTGGGCTGCTTTGAGAGTGCCCATGGAGCTCTTCAAACTGAGACCAGGAATGTGGGGTTCTGAATTTTGTTTTTCGGGGCAGAAGCCTTTGTCAATACCAGGTAGGCCCTCGGTCATTAGGGGCCGGCTGACTGCTGGATTTCCGCGAATCCCTAGATGCCGCCCAGGGACAAGCTGCCACCTGTGCCAACTCGTGCTTCTTTGAGAGTGCCCATGGATCTCTGTAAACTGAGACCAGGAATGTGGGTTGGTGATTTTTTTTTTCCGGGGCAGAAGCATTTGTCAGTGCCAGGTAGGCCCTCGGCCACTAGGGGCCGGCTGGCAGCTGGATTTCCGCGAATCTGAAGATGCTGCCCAGGGACAAGCTGCCACCTGTGCCAACTCGGGCTGCTTTGAGAGTGCCCATGGAGCTCTGCAAACTGAGACCAGGAACGTGGGGGGGGTGCTTTTGATTTCTGGGGCAGAAGCCTTTGTCAGTACCAGATAGCCCCATGTTCCATAGGTGAAGGCTGCCTTCTGGATTTCCACGAATCTGAAGATGCCACCCAGGGACAAGCTGCCACCTGTGCCAACTCGTGCATCTTTTAGAGTGCCCATCGATCTCTGTAAACTGAGACCAGGAATGTGGGCTGGTGAGTTTTTTTCTCCGGGGCAGAAGCATTTGTCAGTACTAGGTAGGCCCTCGGCCATTAGGGGCCGGCTGGCAGCTGGATTTCCGCGAATCTGAAGATGCCGCCCAGGGACAAGCTGCCACCTGTGCCAACTCGGGCTGCTTTGAGAGTGCCCATGGAGCTCTGCAAACTGAGACCAGGAACGTGTGTTGGCGAATTTTGTTTCCCTGGGCAGAAGCCTGTGTCAGTACCTGGTAGGCCCTCGGCCCTTTGGGGCAGGCAGGCAGCAGGATTTCCACGAATATCAAGATGCCGCCCAGGGACAAGCTGCCACCTGTGGCATCTGGGGCTGCTTGGAGAGTGCCCATGGAGCTCTGCAAACTGAGACCAGGAGTGTGGGTTTCTGAATTTTTTTTTCCGGGGCAGAAGCCTTTTTCTGTACCAGGTAGGCCCTCGGACATTAGGGGCCAGCTGGCAGCTGGATTTCCGCAAATCTGAAAATGCTGTCCAAGAACAAGCTGCCACATGTGCCTACTCGGGCTGCTTTGAGAGTGCCCATGGAGCTCTGCAAACTGAGATCAGGAACGTGGGGTGCTGAGTTTTGTTTTCCGGGGCAGAAGCCTTTTTCTGTACCAGGTAGGCCCATATTCCATAGGTGTAGGCTGCCTTCTGGATTTCCACGAATCTGAAGATGCCGCCCAGGGACAAGCTGCCACCTGTGCCAACTGGGGCTACTTTGAGAGTGCCCATGGAGCTCGGCAAACTCAGACCAGGAACATGGGCTGGTGGGTTTTGTTTTCCGGGGCAGAAGCCTTTGTCTGTACCAGTTAGGATCATTTTCCATAGGGGTAGGCTGACTGCTGGATTTATGCGAATCTGAAGATGCCGCCCAGGGACAAGCTGCCACCTGTGCCAACTGGGGCTGCTTTGAGAGTGCCCATGGAGCTCTGCAAACTGAGACCAGGAATGTGTGTTGGTGAATTTTTTTCTCCGGGGCAGAAGCATTTGTCAGCACTAGGTAGGCCCTCGGCCATTAGGGGCCGGCTCGCAGCTGGATTTCCGCGAATCTGAAGATGCCGCCCTGGGACAAGCTGCCACCTGTGCCAACTCGGGCTGCTTTGAGAGTGCCCATGGAGCTCTGCAAACTGAGACCAGGAACGTGTGTTGGCGAATTTTGTTTCCCTGGGCAGAAGCCTGTGTCAGTACCTGGTAGGCCCTCGGCCCTTTGGGGCAGGCAGGCAGCAGGACTTCCACGAATATCAAGATGCCGCCCAGGGACAAGCTGCCACCTGTGGCATCTCGGGCTGCTTGGAGAGTGCCCATGGAGCTCTGCAAACTGAGACCAGGAGTGTGGGGTTCTGAATTTTTTTTTCCGGGGCAGAAGCCTTTTTCTGTACCAGGTAGGCCCTCGGACATTAGGGGCCAGCTGGCAGCTGGATTTCCGCAAATCTGAAAATGCTGTCCAGGGACAAGCTGCCACATGTGCCTACTCGGGCTGCTTTGAGAGTGCCCATGGAGCTCTGCAAACTGAGATCAGGAACGTGGGGTGCTGAGTTTTGTTTCCCGGGGCAGAAGCCTTTGTCATTACCAGATAGGCCCATATTCCATAGGTGTAGGCTGCCTTCTGGATTTCCACGAATCTGAAGATGCCGCCCAGGGACAAGCTGCCACCTGTGCCAACTCGGGCTTCTTTGAGAGTGCCCATGGAGCTCTGCAAACTGAGACCAGGAACGTGTGTTGGCGAATTTTGTTTCCCTGGGCAGAAGCCTGTGTCAGTACCTGGTAGGCCCTCGGCCCTTTGGGGCAGGCAGGCAGCAGGATTTCCACGAATATCAAGATGCCGCCCAGGGACAAGCTGCCACCTGTGGCATCTGGGGCTGCTTGGAGAGTGCCCATGGAGCTCTTCAAACTGAGACCAGGAAAGTGGGGGGGGGGTGCTTTTGATTTCCGGGGCAGAAGCCTTTGTCAGTACCAGATAGCCCCATGTTCCATAGGTGAAGGCTGCCTTCTGGATTTCCACGAATCTGAAGATGCCACACAGGGACAAGCTGCCACCTGTGCCAACTCGTGCATCTTTTGGAGTGCCCATGGATCTCTGTAAACTGAGACCAGGAATGTGGGCTGGTGAGTTTTTTTCTCCGGGGCAGAAGCATTTGTCAGTACTAGGTAGGCCCTCGGCCATTAGGGGCCGGCTGGCAGCTGGATTTCCGCGAATCTGAAGATGCCGCCCAGGGACAAGCTGCCACCTGTGGCATCTGGGGCTGCTTGGAGAGTGCCCATGGAGCTCTGCAAACTGAGACCAGGAGTGTGGGGTTCTGAATTTTTTTTTCCGGGGCAGAAGCCTTTTTCTGTACCAGGTAGGCCCTCGGACATTAGGGGCCAGCTGGCAGCTGGATTTCCGCAAATCTGAAAATGCTGTCCAGGGACAAGCTGCCACATGTGCCTACTCGGGCTGCTTTGAGAGTGCCCATGGAGCTCTGCAAACTGAGATCAGGAACGTGGGGTGCTGAGTTTTGTTTTCCGGGCCAGAAGCCTTTGTCATTACCAGATAGGCCCATATTCCATAGGTGTAGGCTGCCTTCTGGATTTCCACGAATCTGAAGATGCCGCCCAGGGACAAGCTGCCACCTGTGCTAACTGGGGCTACTTTGAGAGTGCCCATGGAGCTCGGCAAACTCAGACCAGGAACATGGGCTGGTGGGTTTTGTTTTCCGGGGCAGAAGCCTTTGTCTGTACCAGTTAGGACCATTTTCCATAGGGGTAGGCTGACTGCTGGATTTATGCGAATCTGAAGATGCCGCCCAGGGACAAGCTGCCACCTGTGCCAACTCGGGCTGCTTTGAGAGTGCCCATGGAGCTCTGCAAACTGAGACCAGGAATGTGTGTTGGTGAATTTTTTTCCCCTGGGAAGAAGTCTTTGTAAGTACCAGGTAGGCCCTCGGCCCTTCGGAGCCGTCTGTCTGCTGGATTTCCCCGAATAACAAGATGCTGCCGAGGGACAAACTGCCACCTGTGCCAACTCCGGCTGCTTTGAGAGTGCCCATGGAACTCTGAAAACTGAGATCAGGAACGTGGGATGGTGGGTTTTATTTCCCTGGGCAGAAGCATTTGTCAGTACCAGGTAGGCCTTTGGCCCTTCGGGGCCGGCTGCTCGCTGGATTTCCACGAATATCAAGATGCCGCTGAGGGACAAACTGCCACCTGTGCAAACTCGAGCTGCTTTGAGAGTGCCCATGGAGCTCTGCAAACTGAGACCAGGAACGTGGGTTTGCTAATTTTGTTTCCCTGGGCAGAAACTTTTTTAAGTAGCTGGTAGGCCCACGGGCCTTGGGAGCCAGCATCCTTCTGGATTTCCACGAATATCAAGATGCCGCCCAGGGACAAGTTGCCACCTGTGCTAACTCGGGCTGCTTTGAGAGTGCCCATGGAGCTCTGCAAACTGAGACCAGGAACGTGGGGGGGTGAGTTTTGTTTTCCGGGGCAGAAGCCTTTGTCAGTACCAGATAGGCCCATGTTCCATAGGTGAAGGCTGTCTTCTGGATTTCCGCGAATCTGAAGATGCCGCCCAGGGACAAGCTGCCACCTGTGCCAACTAGGGCTGCTTTGAGAGTGCCCACGGAGCTCTTCAAACTGAGACCAGGAACGTGGGGTAGTAGGTTTTGTTTCCCCAGGCAGAAGCATTTGTCAGAACTAGGTATGCCCTCGGCCCTTCGGGGCCGTGTGCAGGCTGGATTTCCACGAATATTAAGATGCTGCCCAGGGACAAGCTGCCCACTTGTGCCATCTGGGGCTGCTTTGAGAGTGCCCATGGAGCTCTGCAAACTGAGACCAGGAACGTGGGGTGGTGAGTTTTGTCTTCCGCAGGCAGAAGCCTTTGTATGTACCAGTTAGGACCATTTTCCATAAGGGTAGGCTGGCAGCTGGATTTATGCGAATCTGAAGATGCCGCCCAGGGACAAGCTGCCACCTGTGCCAACTTGGGCTGCTTTGAGAGTGCCCACGGAGCTCTTCAAAGTGAGACCAGGAACGTGGGGGGGGTGCTTTTGATTTCCGGGGCAGAAGCCGTTGTCAGTTCCAGATAGGCCCATGTTCCATAGGTGAAGGCTGCCTTCTGGATTTCCACGAATCTGAAGATGCCACCCAGGGACAAGCTGCCACCTGTGCCAACTCGTGCTTCTTTTAGAGTGCCCATGGATCTCTGTAAACTGAGACCAGGAATGTGGGCTGGTGAGTTTTTTTCTCCGGGGCAGAAGCATTTGTCAGTACCAGGTAGGCCCTCGGCCATTAGGGGCAGGCTGCCTGCTGGATTTCCGCGAATCTGAAGATGCCGCCCACTGAAAAGCTGCCACATGTGCCAACTCGTGCTGCATTGAGAATACCCATGGAACTCTGCAAACTGAGACCAGGAAAGTGGGGTTGTGAGTTTTGTTTTCCGGGGCAGAAGACTTTGTCTGTACCAGGTACGCACTTGGCCCTTAGGCTCCAGCTTCTTTGGGATTTCCACGAATCTGAAGATGCCGCCCAGGGAGAAGCTGCCACCTGTGCCTACTGGGGCGGCTTTGAGAGTGCCCATGGAGCTCTGGAAACTGAGACCAGGAACGTGTGTTGGCGAATTTTGTTTCCCTGGGCAGAAGCCTTTGTCAGTACCAGGTAGGCCCATGATCCATAGGTGAAGGCTGCCTTCTGAATTTCCGCGAATCTGAAGATGCTGCCCAGGGACAAGCTGCCACCTGTGCCAACTGGGGCTGCTTTGAGAGTGCCCACGGAGCTCTTCAAACTGAGACCAGGAACGTGGGGGGGGTGCTTTTGATTTCCGGGGCAGAAGCCTTTGTCAGTACCAGATAGGCCCATGTTCCATAGGTGAAGGCTGCCTTCTGGATTTCCACGAATCAGAAGATGCCACCCAGGGACAAGCTGCCACCTGTGGCAACTGGGGCTTCTTTGAGAGTGCCCATGGATCTCTGTAAACTGAGACCAGGAACATGGGCTGGTGAGTTTTTTTCTCCGGGGCAGAAGCATTTGTCAGTACCAGGTAGGCCCTCGGCCATTAGGGGCCGGCTGGCAGCTGGATTTCCGCGAATCTGAAGATGCCGCCCAGGGACTAGCTGCCACCTGTGCCAACTCGGGCTGCTTTGAGAGTGCCCATGGAGCTCTGCAAACTGAGACCAGGAACGTGTGTTGGCGAATTTTGTTTCCCGGGCAGAAGCCTTTGTCATTACCAGGTAGGCCCTCGGCCTCTCGGGGCCTGCTTCCTTCTGGATTTCATCGAATATCAAGATGCCGCCCAGGGACAAGCTGCCTCCCACGCCAACTCGGTCTGCTTTGAGAGTGCCCATGGATCTCTTCAAACTGAGACCAGGAACGTGGGGTGGTGGGTTTTCTTTCCCCGGGCAGAAGCCTTTGTCAGTACCAGGTAGGCCCTGGGCCCTTTGGGGCAGGCAGGCAGCTGGATTTCCACGAATATCAAGATGCCGCCCAGGGACAAGCTGCCACATGTGGCAACTCGGGCTGCTTGGAGGGTGCCCATGGAGCTCTGCAAACTGAGACCAGGAACGTGTGTTGGCGAATTTTGTTTCCCTGGGCAGAAGCCTTTGTCAGTACCAGGTAGGCCCATGTTCCATAGGTGAAGGCTGCCTTCTGAATTTCCGCGAATCTGAAGATGCCGCCCAGGGACAAGCTGCCACCTGTGCCAACTTGGGCTGCTTTGAGAGTGCCCATGGATCTCTGTAAACTCAGATCAGGAACGTGGGCTGGTGAGTTTTTTTCTCCGGGGCCGAAGCATTTGTCAGTACCAGGTAGGCCCTCGGACATTCGGGGCCGGCTGCTCGCTGGATTTCCGCGAATCTGAAGATGCCGCCCAGGGACAAGCTGCCACCTGTGCCAACTGGGGCTGCTTTGAGAGTGCCCATGGAGCTCTTCAAACTGAGACCAGGAACGTGTGTTGGCGAATTTTGTTTCCCGGGCAGAAGCCTTTGTCAGTACCAGGTCGGGCCTCGGACCGTCGGGGCCAGCTTCCTTCTGGATTTCATCCAATATCAAGGTGCCGCCCAGGGACAAGCTGCCTCCCACGCCATCTCGGGCTGCTTTGAGAGTGCCCATGGATCTCTGCAAACTGAGAGCAGGAACGTGGGGTGGTGGGTTTTCTTTCCCAAGGCAGAAGCCTTTGTCAGTACCAGGTAGGCCCTCAGCCATTAGGGGCCGGCTGGCAGCTGGATTTCCGCGAATCTGAAGATGTCGCCCAGGGACAAGCTGCCACCTGTGCCAACTCGTGCTTCTTTGAGAGTGCCCATGGATCTCTGTAAACTGAGACCAGGAATGTGGTCTGGTGAGTTTTTTTCTCCGGGGCAGAAGCATTTGTCAGTACCAGGTAGGCCCTCGGCCATTAGGGGCCGGCTGGCAGCTGGATTTCCGCGAATCTGAAGATGCCGCCCAGGGACAAGCTGCCACCTGTGCCAACTTGGGCTGCTTTGAGAGTGCCCATGGAGCTCTGCAAACTGAGACCAGGAACGTGTGTTGGCGAATTTTGTTTCCCGGGCAGAAGCCTTTGTCAGTACCAGGTAGGCCCTCGGCCCATCGGGGCCAGCTTCCTTCTGGATTTCATCGAATATCAAGATGCCGCCCAGGGACAAGGTGCCTCCCACGCCAACTCGGGCTGCTTTGAGTGAGCCGATGCAGCTCTGCAAACTGAGACCAGGAACGTGGGGTGGTAGGTTTTATTTCCCTGGGCAGAAGCATTTGTCAGGACGAGGAAGGCCCGTGTTCCTTAGGGGTAGGCTGGCAGCAGGATTTCCACGAATATCAAGGTGCCGCCACGAGAAAAGCTGCCACCTGTGCCAACTTGGGCTGCTTTGAGAGTGCCCATGGATCTCTGCAAACTGAGACCAGGAATGTGGGGTTCTGAATTTTGTTTTTAGGGGCAGAAGCCTTTGTCAATACCAGGTAGGCCCTCGGCCATTAGGGGCCGGCTGGCAGCTGGATTTCCGCGAATCCCTAGATGCCGCCCAGGGACAAGCTGCCACCTGTGCCAACTCGTGCTTCTTTGAGAGTGCCCATGGAGCTCTTCAAACTGAGACCAGGAACGTGGGGGGGGTGCTTTTGATTTCCGGGGCAGAAGCCTTTGTCAGTACCTGATAGCCCCATGTTCCATAGGTGAAGGCTGCCTTCTGGATTTCCACGAATCTCAAGATGCCACCCAGGGACAAGCTGCCACCTGTGCCAACTCATGCATCTTTTAGAGTGCCCATGGATCTCTGTAAACTGAGACCAGGAATGTGGGCTGGTGAGTTTTTTTCTCCGGGGCAGAAGCATTTGTCAATACCAGGTAGGCCCTCGGCCATTAGGGGCCGGCTGGCAGCTGGATTTCCCGAATCTGAAGATGCCACCCAGGGACAAGCTGCCACCTGTGCCAACTCGGGCTGTTTTGAGAGTGCCCATGGAGCTCTGCAAACTGAGACCAGGAACGTGTGTTGGCGAATTTTGTTTCCCTGGGCAGAAGCCTTTGTCAGTACCAGGTAGGCCCATGTTCCATAGGTGAAGGCTGCCTTCTGAATTTCCGCGAATCTGAAGATGCCGCCCAGGGACAAGCTGCCACCTCTGCCAACTTGGGCTGCTTTGAGAGTGCCCACGGAGCTCTTCAAACTGAGACCAGGAAAGTGGGGGGGGTGATTTTGATTTCCGGGGCAGAAGCCTTTGTCAGTACCAGATAGCCCCATGTTCCATAGGTGAAGGCTGCCTTCTGGATTTCCGCGAATCTGAAGATGCCACCCAGGGACAAGCTGCCACCTGTGCCAACTCGGGCTGCTTTGAGAGTGCCCATGGAGCTCTGCAAACTGAGACCAGGAACGTGTGTTGGCGAATTTGTTTCCCGGGCAGAAGCCTTTGTCAATACCAGGTAGGCCCTCGGCCCGTCGTGGCCAGCTTCCTTCTGGATTTCATCGAATATCAAGATGCCGCCCAGGGACAAGGTGCCTCCCACGCCAACTCGGGCTGCTTTGAGAGTGCCCATGGATCTCTGCAAAGTGAGAGCAGGAACGTGGGGTGGTGGGTTTTCTTTCCCCGGGCAGAAGCCTTTGTCAGTACCAGGTAGGCCCTCGGCCCTTTGGGGCAGGCAGGCAGCAGGATTTCCACGAATTTCAAGATGCCGCCCAGGGACAAGCTGCCACCTGTGGCAACTCGGGCTGCTTGGAGGGTGCCCATGGAGCTCTGCAAACTGAGACCAGGAGTGTGGGGTTCTGAATTTTGTTTTCGTGGGCAAAGCCTTTGTCAATACCAGGTAGGCTCTCGGACATTCGGGGTAGGCTGGCAGCTGGATTTCCACGAATATCAAGATGCCGCCCAGGGACAAGCTGCCACCCGTGCCAACTCGGGCTGCTTTGAGAGTGCCCATGGAGGTCTGCAAACTGAGACCAGGAACGTGTGTTGGCGAATTTTGTTTCCCGGGCAGAAGCCTTTGTCAGTACCAGGTAGGCCCTCGGCCCGTCGGGGCCAGCTTCCTTCTGGATTTCATCGAATATCAAGATGCCGCCCAGGGACAAGGTGCCTCCCACGCCAACTCGGGCTGCTTTGAGAGAGCCCATGCAGCTCTGCAAACTGAGACCAGGAACATGGGGTGGTAGGTTTTATTTCCCCGGGCAGAAGCATTTGTCAGGACGAGGAAGGCCCGTGTTCCTTAGGGGTAGGCTGGCAGCAGGATTTCCACGAATATCAAGGTGCCGCCAAGAGAAAAGCTGCCACCTGTGCCAACTTGGGCTGCTTTGAGAGTGCCCATGGATCTCTGCAAACTGAGACCAGGAATGTGGGGTTCTGAATTTTGTTTTTAGGGGCAGAAGCCTTTGTCAATACCAGGTAGGCCCTCGGCCATTAGGGGCCGGCTGGCAGCTGGATTTCCTCGAATCCCTAGATGCCGCCCAGGGACAAGCTGCCACCTGTGCCAACTTGTGCTTCTTTGAGAGTGCCCATGGATCTCTGTAAACTGAGACCAGGAATGTGTACTGGTGAGTTTTTTTCTCCGGGGCAGAAGCATTTGTCAGTACCAGGTAGGCCCTCGGCCATTAGGGGCAGGCTGGCAGCTGGATTTCCGCGAATCTGAAGATGCCGCCCAGGGACAAGCTGCCACCTGTGCCAACTTGGGCTGCTTTGAGAGTGCCCATGGAGCTCTTCAAACTGAGACCAGGAATGTGGGTGGGGTGCTTTTGATTTCCGGGGCAGAAGCCTTTGTCAGTACCTGATAGCCCCATGTTCCATAGGTGAAGGCTGCCTTCTGGATTTCCACGAATCTCAAGATGCCACCCAGGGACAAGCTGCCACCTGTGCCAACTCATGCATCTTTTAGAGTGCCCATGGATCTCTGTAAACTGAGACCAGGAATGTGGGCTGGTGAGTTTTTTTCTCCGGGGCAGAAGCATTTGTCAATACCAGGTAGGCCCTCGGCCATTAGGGGCCGGCTGGCAGCTGGATTTCCGCGAATCTGAAGATGCCGCCCAGGGACAAGCTGCCACCTGTGCCAACTCGGGCTGCTTTGAGAGTGCCCATGGAGCTCTGCAAACTGAGACCAGGAACGTGTGTTGGCGAATTTTGTTTCCCTGGGCAGAAGCCTTTGTCTGTACCAGGTACGCCCATGTTCCATAGGTGAAGGCTGCCTTCTGAATTTCCGCGAATCTGAAGATGCCGCCCAGGGACAAGCTGCCACCTGTGGCAACTCACGCTGCTTTGAGAGTGCCCACGGAGCTCTTCAAACTGAGACCAGGAACGTGGGGGGGGTGCTTTTGATTTCCGGGGCAGAAGCCTTTGTCAGTACCAGATAGCCCCATGTTCCATAGGTGAAGGCTGCCTTCTGGATTTCCACGAATCTGAAGATGCCACCCATGGACAAGCTGCCACCTGTGCCAACTCGGGCTGCTTTGAGAGTGCCCATGGAGCTCTGCAAACTGAGACCAGGAACGTGTGTTGGCGAATTTGCTTCCCGGGCAGAAGCCTTTGTCAATACCAGGTAGGCCCTCGGCCCGTTGGGGCCAGCTTCCTTCTGGATTTCATCGAATATCAAGATGCCGCCCAGGGACAAGGTGCCTCCCACGCCAAATCGGGCTGCTTTGAGAGTGCCCATGGATCTCTGCAAACTGAGAGCAGGAACGTGGGGTGGTGGGTTTTCTTTCCCCGGGCAGAAGCCTTTGTCAGTACCAGGTAGGCCCTGGGCCCTTTGGGGCAGGCAGGCAGCAGGATTTCCACGAATATCAAGATGCCGCCGAGGGACAAGCTGCCACCTGTGGCAACTCGGGCTGCTTGGTGAATGCCCATGGAGCTCTGCAAACAGAGACCAGGAGTGTGGGGTTCTGAATTTTGTTTTTCTGGGCAGAAGCCTTTGTCAATACCAGGTAGGCCCTCGGACTTTCGGGGTAGGGGGGCAGCTGGATTTCCACGAATATCAAGATGCCGCCCAGGGACAAGCTGCCACCTGTGCCAACTGGGGCTGCTTTGAGAGTGCCCATGGAGCTCTGCAAACTGAGACCAGGAACGTGTGTTGGCGAATTTTGTTTTCCCGGGCAGAAGCCTTTGTCAGTACCAGGTAGGCCCTCGGCCCGTCGGGGCCAGCTTCCTTCTGGATTTCATCGAATATCAAGATGCCGCCCAGGGACAAGGTGCCTCCCACGCCAACTCGGGCTGCTTTGAGAGAGCCCATGCAGCTCTGCAAACTGAGACCAGGAACGTGGGGTGGTAGGTTTTATTTCCACGGGCAGAAGCATTTGTCAGGACGAGGAAGGCCCGTGTTCCTTAGGGGTAGGCTGGCAGCAGGATTTCCACGAATATCAAGGTGCCGCCAAGAGAAAAGCTGCCACCTGTGCCAACTTGGGCTGCTTTGAGAGTGCCCATGGATCTCTGCAAACTGAGACCAGGAATGTGGGGTTCTGAATTTTGTTTTTCGGGGCAGAAGCCTTTGTCAATACCAGGTAGGCCCTCGGCCATTAGGGGCCGGCTGGCAGCTGGATTTCCGCGAATCTGAAGATGCCGCCCAGGGACAAGCTGCCACCTGTGCCAACTCGGGCTGCTTTGAGAGTGCCCATGGAGCTCTGCAAACTGAGACCAGGAGTGTGGGGTTCTGAATTTTGTTTTCCTGGGCAGAAGCCTTTGTCAATACCAGGTAGGCCCTCGGACTTTCGGGGTAGGCTGGCAGCTGGATTTCCACGAATATCAAGATGCCGCCCAGGGACAAGCTGCCACCTGTGCCAACTCGAGCTGCTTTGAGAGTGCCCATGGAGCTCTGCAAACTGAGATCAGGAACGTGGGCTGCTGAGTTTTGTTTTCCGGGGCAGAAGCCTTTGTCATTACCAGATTGGCCCATATTCCATAGGTGTAGGCTGCCTTCTGGATTTCCACGAATCTGAAGATGCTGCCCATGGAAAAGCTGCCACCTGTGCCAACTAGGGCTACTTTGAGAGTGCCCATGGAGCTCGGCAAACTGAGACCAGGAACATGGGCTGGTGGGTTTTGTTTTCCGGGGCAGAAGCCTTTGTCTGTACCAGTTAGGACCATTTTCCATAGGGGTAGGCTGACTGCTGGATTTATGCGAATCTGAAGATGCCGCCCAGGGACAAGCTGCCACCTGTGCCAACTGGGGGTGCTTTGAGAGTGCCCATGGAGCTCTGCAAACTGAGACCAGGAACGTGGGGGGGGTGCTTTTGATTTCCGGGGCAGAAGCCTTTGTCAATACCTGATAGCCCCATGTTCCACAGGTAAAGGCTGCCTTCTGGATTTCCACGAATCTGAAGATGCCACCCAGGGACAAGCTGCCACCTGTGCCAACTAGGGCTTCTTTGAGAGTGCCCATGGATCTCTGTAAACTGAGACCAGGAATGTGGGCTGGTGAGTTTTTTTCTCCGGGGCAGAAGCATTTGTCAGTACCAGGTAGGCCCTCAGCCATTAGGGGCCGGCTGGCAGCTGGATTTCCGCGAATCTGAAGATGCCGCCCTGGGACAAGCTGCCACCTGTGCCAACTCGGGCTGCTTTGAGAGTGCCCATGGATCTCTGCAAACTGAGACCAGGAACGTGTGTTGGCGAATTTTGTTTCCCGGGCAGAAGCCTTTGTCAGTACCAGGTAGGCCCTCGGCCCGTCGGGGCCAGCTTCCTTCTGGATTTCATCGAATATCAAGATGCCGCCCAGGGACAAGCTGCCTCCCACGCCAACTCGGGCTGCTTTGAGAGTGCCCATGGATCTCTGCAAACTGAGAGCAGGAAAATGGGGCGGTGGGTTTTCTTTCCCCGGGCAGAAGCCTTTGTCAGTACCAGGTAGGCCCTCAGCCATTAGGGGCCGGCTGGCAGCAGGATTTCCGCGAATCTGAAGATGCCGCCCAGGGACAAGCTGCCACCTGTGCCAACTAGGGCTGCTTTGAGAGTGCCCACGGAGCTCTTCAAACTGAGACCAGGAACGTGGGGTGGTGAGTTTTGTCTTCTGCAGGCAGAAGCCTTTGTATGTACCAGTTAGGACCATTTTCCATAAGGGTAGGCTGGCAGCTGGATTTACGCGAATCTGAAGATGCCGCCCAGGGACAAGCTGCCACCTGTGCCAACTGGGGCTGCTTTGAGAGTGCCCATGGAGCTCTTCAAACTGAGACCAGGAACGTGGGTTTGCTAATTTTGTTTCCCTGGGCAGAAACTTTTTAAAGTATCTGGTAGGCCCACGGGCCTTGGGAGCCAGCATCCTTCTGGATTTCCACGATTATCAAGAGGCCGCCCAGGGACAAGTTGCCACCTGCGCTAACTCGGGCTGCTTTGAGAGTGCCCATGGAGCTCTGCAAACTGAGACCAGGAACGTGGGGGGGTGAGTTTTGTTTTCCGGGGCAGAAGCCTTTGTCAGTACCAGATAGGCCCATGTTCCATAGGTGAAGGCTGCCTTCTGGATTTCCGCGAATCTGAAGATGCCGCCCAGGGACAAGCTGCCACCTGTGCCAACTCGGGCTGATTTGAGAGTGCCCACGGAGCTCTTCAAACTGAGAACAGGAACGTGGGGTGGTAGGTTTTGTTTCCCCAGGCAGAAGCATTTGTCAGAACTAGGTATGCCCTCGGCCCTTCGGGGCCGTGTGCAGGCTGGATTTCCACGAATATTAAGATGCCGCCCAAGGACAAGCTGCCCACTTGTGCCAACTGGGGCTGCTTTGAGAGTGCCCATGGAGCTCTGCAAACTGAGACCAGGAACGTGGGGTGGTGAGTTTTGTTTTCCGCAGGCAGAAGCATTTGTATGTACCAGTTAGGACCATTTTCAATAGGGGTAGGCTTGCAGCTGGATTTATGCGAATATCAAGATGCCGCCCAGGGACAAGCTGCCACCTGTGCCAACTTGGGCTGCTTTGAGAGTGCCCATGGAGCTCTTCAAACTGAGACCAGGAACGTAGGGGGGGTGCTTTTGATTTCCGGGGCAGAAGCCTTTGTCAGTACCAGATAGGCCCATGTTCCATCGGTGAAGTCTGCCTTCTGGATTTCCACGAATCTGAAGATGCCGCCCAGGGAAAAGCTGCCAACTGTGCCAACTCGTGCTTCTTTGAGAGTGCTCATTGATCTCAGTAAACTGAGACCAGGAATGTGGGCTGGTGAGTTTTTTTCTCCGGGGCAGAAGCATTTGACAGTACCAGGTAGGCCCTCGGCCATTAGGGGCCGGCTGGCAGCAGGATTTCCGCGAATCCCTAGATGCCGCCCAGGGACAAGTTGCCACCTCTGCTAACTCGGGCTGCTTTGAGAGTGCCCATGGAGCTCTGCAAACTGAGACCAGGAACGTGGGGTGGTGAGTTTTGTTTTCCGGGGCAGAAGCCTTTGTCAGTACCAGATAGGCCCATGAAGGTGAAGGCTGCCATGAAGGTGAAGGCTGTAGAAGCCTTTGTCAGTACCAGATAGGCCCATAGGTGAAGGCTGCCTTCTGGATTTCCGCGAATCTGAAGATGCCGCCCAGGGACAAGCTGCCACCTGTGCCAACTGGGCCTGCTTTGATAGTGCCCACGGAGCTCTTCAAACTGAGACCAGGAACGTGGGGTGGTAGGTTTTGTTTCCCCAGGCAGAAGCATTTGTCAGAACTAGGTATGCCCTCGGCCCTTCGGGGCCGTGTGCAGGCTGGATTTCCACAAATATCAAGATGCCGCCCAGGGACAAGCTGCCACCTGTGCCAACTTGCGCTGCTTTGAGAGTGCCCATGAAGCTCTGCAAACTGAGACCAGGAACGTGGGCTGGAGAGTTTTGTTTCCCCAGGCAGAACCATTTGCAGTACAAGTTAGGCCCATTGTCCCTAAGTGCAGGCAGCCTGCTGGATTTGCATGAATATCAAGATGCTGCCCAGGGACAAGCTGCCACCAGTGCCAACTCGTGCTGCTTTGAGGGTTCTCACGGAGCTCTGCAAACTGAGGCCCGGAACGTAGGTTTGTGGGTTTTGTTTCCTCGGGCAGAAGCCTTTGTCAGTACCACGTAGGCCCTCGGCCCTTAGGGGCAGGCGGGCAGCAGGATTTCCACGAATATCAAGATGCCGCCCAGGGACAAGCTGCCACCTGTGCCAACTTGGGCTGCTTTGAGAGTGCTCATGGAGCTCTGCAAACAGAAACCAAAAACGTGGGGTGGTAAGTTTTTTTCCCGGGCAGAAGCTTTTGTCCGTACCAGATAGGCCATCGGCCCTTCAGGACCATCTGTGTGCCGGATTTCCACGAATAACAAGATGCTGCCGAGGGACAAACTGCCACCTGTGCCAACTCGGGCTGATTTGAGAGTGCCCATGGAGCTCTGCAAACTGAGACCAGGAACGTGGGTTTTTGGGTGTTGTTTCCCAGGGAAGAAGCCTTGTCAGTTCCAGGTAGGCCCTCGGCCCTTTGGGGCCAGCAGCCTGCTGGATTTCAATGAATATCAAGTTGCCGCCCTGGGACAAGCTGCCACCTGTGCCAACTCAGGCTGCTTTGAGAGTGCCCATGGAGCTCTGCAATCTGAGACCTGGAATTTGGGGGGATGAGTTTTGTTTTCCGGGGCAGAAGCCTTTGTCATTACCAGATAGGCCCATGTTCCATAGGTGTAGGCTGCTGTCTGGATTTCCACGAATGTAAAGATGCCGCCCAGGACAAGCTGCCACCCGTGCCATCTCAGGCTGCTTTGAGAGTGCCCATGGAGCTCTGCAAACTGAGACCTGGGACGTGGGTTTGCTAATATTGTTTCCCTGGGCAGAAAACTTTGTTAGGACCAGGTAGGCCCACGGGCCTTGGGAGCCAGCATCCTTCTGGATTTCCACGAATATCAAGATGCCGCCCAGGGACAAGCTGCCACCTGTGCCAACTCGGGCTGCTTTGAGAGTGCCCACGGAGCTCTTCAGACTGAGAACCGGAACGTGGGGTGCTGAGTTTTGTTTCCCCAGGCAGAAGCATTTGTCAGAACTAGGTATGCCCTCAGCCCTTCGGGGCCCTGTGCAGGCTGGATTTCCACGAATATCAAGATGCCGCCCAGGGACAAGCTGCCACCAGTGCCAACTGGGGCTGCTTTGAGAGTGCCCATGGAGCTCTGGAAACTGAGACCAGGAACGTGGGGTGGTGGGTTTTATTTCCCCGGGCAGAAGCCTGGATTTGCATGAATATCAAGATGCTGCCCAGGGACAAGCTGCCACCTTTGCCAACTCGTGCTGCTTCGAGGGTTCTCACGGAGCTGTGCAAACTGAGACCAGGAACGTAGGTTTGTGGGTTTTATTTCCCTGGGCAGAAGCCTTTTTCAGTACCAGGTAGGCCCTTATTCCTTAGGGGTAGGCTGGCAGCAGGATTTTCACGAATATCAAGATGCCACCCAGGGACAAGCTGCCACCTTTGCCAACTCGGGCTGCTTTGAGAGTGCCCATGGAGCTCTTCAAACTGAGACCAGGAACGTGGAGTGGTAGGTTTTGTTTCCCCAGGCCGAAGCATTTGTCTAAACTAGGTATGCCCTCGGACCTTCGGGGCCGTCTGCAGGCTGGATTTCCATGAATATCAATATGCCGCCCAGGGACAAGCTGCCCACGTGTGCCAACTCGTGCTGCTTTGAGAGTGCCCATTGAGCTCTGCAAACTGAGACCAGGAACGTGGGGTGGTGGGTTTTGTTTTCCCGGGCAGAAGCCTTTGTCAGTACCAGGTAGGCCCTTGGACCTAAAGAGCCTGCTGCCGGCTCCATTTCCACGAATATCAAGATTCCGCCTAGGCACAAGCTGCCAACTGTGCCAACTCGCGCTGCTTTGAGAGTGCCCATGGAGCTCTTCAAACTGAGACCAGGAACGTGGGGTGCTGAGTCTTGTTTTCCCCGGGCAGAAGCCTTTGTCAGTACCAGGTAGGCCCCCGGCCCTAAGGAGCCTGCTGCTTGATCGATTTCCACGAATATCCAGATGCCGCCTAGGGACAAGCTGCTAACTATACCAACTCGGGCTGCTTTGAGAGTGCCCATGGAGCTCTGCAAACTGAGACCAGGAACGTGGGTTTGCTAATTTTGTTTCCCCGGGCAGAAACCTTTGTCAGTACCAGGTAGGCCCTCGGCCATTAGGGGCCGGCTGCCTGCTGGATTTCCACGAATATCAAGATGCCGCAAAGAGACAATTTGCCTCCTGTGCCAACTCGTGCTGCTTTGAGAGTGCCCGTGGAGCTCTGCAAACTGAGACCAGGAACGTGGGTTAGTATGTTTTGTTTCCCCGGGCATAAGCCTTTGTCAGTACCAGATAGGCCCATATTCCATAGGTGTAGGCTGCTGTCTGGATTTCCACGAATGTAAAGATGCCGCCCAGGACAAGCTGCCACCCGTGCCAACTCGGGCTGCTTTGAGAGTACCCATGGAGCTCTGCAAACTGAGACCTGGGACGTGGGTTTGCTAATATTGTTTCCATGGACAGAAAACTTTGTCAGTACCAGGTAGGCCCACGGGCCTTGGGAGCCAGCATCCATCTGGATTTCCACGAATATCAAGATGCCGCCCAGGGACAAGCTGCCACCTGTGGCAACTCGGGCTGCTTGGAGAGTGCCCATGGAGCTCTGCAAACTGAGACCAGGAATGTGGGCTGGTGAGTTTTGTTTGCCCGGGCAGAAACTTTTGTCAGTTCCAGATAGGCCCTCGGTCCTAAGGGGCCGGCTGCTCGCTGCATTTCCCCGAATATCAAGATGCCACCAATGGGCAAGTGTCCACCTGTGCCAACTCGTGCTGCTTTGAGAGTGCCCATGCAGCTCTGCAAACTGAGACCAGGAACGTGGGCTGGTAAGTTTTCTTTCCCTGGGCAGAAGCCTTTGTCAGTACCAGATAGGCCCTCAGCCCTTTGGGGCCGCCTGCCTGCTGGATTTCCATGAATATCAAGATGCTCGCAAGGGACAAGCTGCCACCTGTGCTAACTCCAGCTGCTTTGAGAGTGCCCATGGAGCTCTGCAAACTGAGACCAGGAATGTGGGGTGCTGAGTTTTGTTTCCCCAGGCAGAAGCATTTGCAGTACCAGGTAGGCCTTGGTCCTTAAGTGCAGGCAGCCAGCTGGATTTCCATGAATATCAAGATGCCGCCCAGGGACAAGCTGGCACCAGTGCCAACTCGTGCTGCTTTGAGGGTTCCCATGGAGCTCTGCAAACTGAGACCAGGAACGTGGGGTGGTGAGTTTTTTTTCCCCAGGCAGAAGGATTTGCAGTACAAGGTAGGCCCATTGTCCCAAAGTGCAGGCAGCCTGCTGGATTTGCATGAACATCAAGGTGCCACCCAGGGACAAGCTGCCACCTGTGCCAACTCGTGCTGCTTTGAGGGTTCTCACGGAGCTCTGCAAACTGAGACCCGGAACGTAGGTTTGTGGGTTTTGTTTCCCCGGGCAGAAGCCTTTGTCAGTACCAGGTAGGCCCTCGGCCCTTAGGGGCAGGCGGGCAGCAGGATTTCCACGAATATCAAGATGCCGCCCAGGGACAAGCTGCCACCTGTGCCAACTTGGGCTGCTTTGAGAGTGCTCATGGAGCTCTTCAAACAGAAACCAAAAACGTGGGGTGGTAAGATTTTTTCCCAGGCAGAAGCTTTTGTCTGTACCAGATAGGCCATCGGCCCTTCGGGACCATCTGTGTGCCGGATTTCCACGAATAACAAGATGCTGCCGAGGGACAAACTGCCACCTGTGCCAACTCGTGCTGCTTTGAGAGTGCCCATGGAGCTCTGCAAACTGAGACCAGGAACGTGGGTTTGCTAATTTTGTTTCCCCGGGCAGAAACCTTTGTCAGTACCAGGTAGGCCCTCGGCCATTAGGGGCCGGCTGCCTGCTGGATTTCCACGAATATCAAGATGCCGCAAAGAGACAATTTGCCTCCTGTGCCAACTCGTGCTGCTTTGAGAGTGCCCGTGGAGCTCTGCAAACTGAGACCAGGAACGTGGGTTAGTATGTTTTGTTTCCCCGGGCATAAGCCTTTGTCAGTACCAGATAGGCCCATATTCCATAGGTGTAGGCTGCTGTCTGGATTTCCACGAATGTAAAGATGCCGCCCAGGACAAGCTGCCACCCGTGCCAACTCGGGCTGCTTTGAGAGTACCCATGGAGCTCTGCAAACTGAGACCTGGGACGTGGGTTTGCTAATATTGTTTCCATGGACAGAAAACTTTGTCAGTACCAGGTAGGCCCACGGGCCTTGGGAGCCAGCATCCATCTGGAATTCCACGAATATCAAGATGCCGCCCAGGGACAAGCTGCCACCTGTGGCAACTCGGGCTGCTTGGAGAGTGCCCATGGAGCTCTGCAAACTGAGACCAGGAATGTGGGCTGGTGAGTTTTGTTTCCCCGGGCAGAAACTTTTGTCAGTTCCAGATAGGCCCTCGGTCCTAAGGGGCCGGCTGCTCGCTGCATTTCCCCGAATATCAAGATGCCACCAATGGGCAAGTGTCCACCTGTGCCAACTCGTGCTGCTTTGAGAGTGCCCATGCAGCTCTGCAAACTGAGACCAGGAACGTGGGCTGGTAAGTTTTCTTTCCCTGGGCAGAAGCCTTTGTCAGTACCAGATAGGCCCTCAGCCCTCTGGGGCTGCCTGCCTGCTGGATTTCCATGAATATCAAGATGCTCGCAAGGGACAAGCTGCCACCTGTGCTAAATCCAGCTGCTTTGAGAGTGCCCATGGAGCTCTGCAAACTGAGACCAGGAATGTGGGGTGCTGAATTTTGTTTCCCCAGGCAGAAGCATTTGCAGTACCAGGTAGGCCTTGGTCCTTAAGTGCAGGCAGCCAGCTGGATTTCCATGAATATCAAGATGCCGCCCAGGGACAAGCTGGCACCAGTGCCAACTCGTGCTGCTTTGAGGGTTCCCATGGAGCTCTGCAAACTGAGACCAGGAACGTGGGGTGGTGAGTTTTGTTTCCCCAGGCAGAAGGATTTGCAGTACAAGGTAGGCCCATTGTCCCTAAGTGCAGGCAGCCTGCTGGATTTGCATGAACATCAAGGTGCCACCCAGGGACAAGCTGCCACCTGTGCCAACTCGTGCTGCTTTGAGGGTTCTCACGGAGCTCTGCAAACTGAGACCCGGAACGTAGGTTTGTGGGTTTTGTTTCCCCGGGCAGAAGCCTTTGTCAGTACCAGGTAGGCCCTCGGCCCTTAGGGGCAGGCGGGCAGCAGGATTTCCACGAATATCAAGATGCCGCCCAGGGACAAGCTGCCACCTGTGCCAACTCGGGCTGCTTTGAGAGTACCCATGGAGCTCTGCAAACTGAGACCTGGGACGTGGGTTTGCTAATATTGTTTCCATGGACAGAAAACTTTGTCAGTACCAGGTAGGCCCACGGGCCTTGGGAGCCAGCATCCATCTGGATTTCCACGAATATCAAGATGCCGCCCAGGGACAAGCTGCCACCTGTGGCAACTCGGGCTGCTTGGAGAGTGCCCATGGAGCTCTGCAAACTGAGACCAGGAATGTGGGCTGGTGAGTTTTGTTTGCCCGGGCAGAAACTTTTGTCAGTTCCAGATAGGCCCTCGGTCCTAAGGGGCCGGCTGCTCGCTGCATTTCCCCGAATATCAAGATGCCACCAATGGGCAAGTGTCCACCTGTGCCAACTCGTGCTGCTTTGAGAGTGCCCATGCAGCTCTGCAAACTGAGACCAGGAACGTGGGCTGGTAAGTTTTCTTTCCCTGGGCAGAAGCCTTTGTCAGTACCAGATAGGCCCTCAGCCCTTTGGGGCCGCCTGCCTGCTGGATTTCCATGAATATCAAGATGCTCGCAAGGGACAAGCTGCCACCTGTGCTAACTCCAGCTGCTTTGAGAGTGCCCATGGAGCTCTGCAAACTGAGACCAGGAATGTGGGGTGCTGAGTTTTGTTTCCCCAGGCAGAAGCATTTGCAGTACCAGGTAGGCCTTGGTCCTTAAGTGCAGGCAGCCAGCTGGATTTCCATGAATATCAAGATGCCGCCCAGGGACAAGCTGGCACCAGTGCCAACTCGTGCTGCTTTGAGGGTTCCCATGGAGCTCTGCAAACTGAGACCAGGAACGTGGGGTGGTGAGTTTTTTTTCCCCAGGCAGAAGGATTTGCAGTACAAGGTAGGCCCATTGTCCCAAAGTGCAGGCAGCCTGCTGGATTTGCATGAACATCAAGGTGCCACCCAGGGACAAGCTGCCACCTGTGCCAACTCGTGCTGCTTTGAGGGTTCTCACGGAGCTCTGCAAACTGAGACCCGGAACGTAGGTTTGTGGGTTTTGTTTCCCCGGGCAGAAGCCTTTGTCAGTACCAGGTAGGCCCTCGGCCCTTAGGGGCAGGCGGGCAGCAGGATTTCCACGAATATCAAGATGCCGCCCAGGGACAAGCTGCCACCTGTGCCAACTTGGGCTGCTTTGAGAGTGCTCATGGAGCTCTTCAAACAGAAACCAAAAACGTGGGGTGGTAAGATTTTTTCCCAGGCAGAAGCTTTTGTCTGTACCAGATAGGCCATCGGCCCTTCGGGACCATCTGTGTGCCGGATTTCCACGAATAACAAGATGCTGCCGAGGGACAAACTGCCACCTGTGCCAACTCGTGCTGCTTTGAGAGTGCCCATGGAGCTCTGCAAACTGAGACCAGGAACGTGGGTTTGCTAATTTTGTTTCCCCGGGCAGAAGCCTTTGTCAGTACCAGGTAGGCCCTCGGCCATTAGGGGCCGGCTGCCTGCTGGATTTCCACGAATATCAAGATGCCGCAAAGAGACAATTTGCCTCCTGTGCCAACTCGTGCTGCTTTGAGAGTGCCCGTGGAGCTCTGCAAACTGAGACCAGGAACGTGGGTTAGTATGTTTTGTTTCCCCGGGCATAAGCCTTTGTCAGTACCAGATAGGCCCATATTCCATAGGTGTAGGCTGCTGTCTGGATTTCCACGAATGTAAAGATGCCGCCCAGGACAAGCTGCCACCCGTGCCAACTCGGGCTGCTTTGAGAGTACCCATGGAGCTCTGCAAACTGAGACCTGGGATGTGGGTTTGCTAATATTGTTTCCATGGACAGAAAACTTTGTCAGTACCAGGTAGGCCCATGGGCCTTGGGAGCCAGCATCCATCTGGAATTCCACGAATATCAAGATGCCGCCCAGGGACAAGCTGCCACCTGTGGCAACTCGGGCTGCTTGGAGAGTGCCCATGGAGCTCTGCAAACTGAGACCAGGAATGTGGGCTGGTGAGTTTTGTTTCCCCGGGCAGAAACTTTTGTCAGTTCCAGATAGGCCCTCGGTCCTAAGGGGCCGGCTGCTCGCTGCATTTCCCCGAATATCAAGATGCCACCAATGGGCAAGTGTCCACCTGTGCCAACTCGTGCTGCTTTGAGAGTGCCCATGCAGCTCTGCAAACTGAGACCAGGAACGTGGGCTGGTAAGTTTTCTTTCCCTGGGCAGAAGCCTTTGTCAGTACCAGATAGGCCCTCAGCCCTCTGGGGCTGCCTGCCTGCTGGATTTCCATGAATATCAAGATGCTCGCAAGGGACAAGCTGCCACCTGTGCTAAATCCAGCTGCTTTGAGAGTGCCCATGGAGCTCTGCAAACTGAGACCAGGAATGTGGGGTGCTGAATTTTGTTTCCCCAGGCAGAAGCATTTGCAGTACCAGGTAGGCCTTGGTCCTTAAGTGCAGGCAGCCAGCTGGATTTCCATGAATATCAAGATGCCGCCCAGGGACAAGCTGGCACCAGTGCCAACTCGTGCTGCTTTGAGGGTTCCCATGGAGCTCTGCAAACTGAGACCAGGAACGTGGGGTGGTGAGTTTTGTTTCCCCAGGCAGAAGGATTTGCAGTACAAGGTAGGCCCATTGTCCCTAAGTGCAGGCAGCCTGCTGGATTTGCATGAACATCAAGGTGCCACCCAGGGACAAGCTGCCACCTGTGCCAACTCGTGCTGCTTTGAGGGTTCTCACGGAGCTCTGCAAACTGAGACCCGGAACGTAGGTTTGTGGGTTTTGTTTCCCCGGGCAGAAGCCTTTGTCAGTACCAGGTAGGCCCTCGGCCCTTAGGGGCAGGCGGGCAGCAGGATTTCCACGAATATCAAGATGCCGCCCAGGGACAAGCTGCCACCTGTGCCAACTTGGGCTGCTTTGAGAGTGCTCATGGAGCTCTTCAAACAGAAACCAAAAACGTGGGGTGGTAAGATTTTTTCCCGGGCAGAAGCTTTTGTCTGTACCAGATAGGCCATCGGCCCTTCGGGACCATCTGTGTGCCGGATTTCCACGAATAACAAGATGCTGCCGAGGGACAAACTGCCACCTGTGCCAACTCGTGCTGCTTTGAGAGTGCCCATGGAGCTCTGCAAACTGAGACCAGGAACGTGGGTTTGCTAATTTTGTTTCCCTGGGCAGAAACCTTTGTCAGTACCAGGTAGGCCCTCGGTCCTAAGGGGCCGGCTGCTCGCTGCATTTCCCCGAATATCAAGATGCCACCAATGGGCAAGTGTCCACATGTGCCAACTCGTGCTGCTTTGAGAGTGCCCATGCAGCTCTGCAAACTGAGACCAGGAACGTGGGCTGGTAAGTTTTCTTTCCCTGGGCAGAAGCCTTTGTCAGTACCAGATAGGCCCTCAGCCCTTTGGGGCCGCCTGCCTGCTGGATTTCCATGAATATCAAGATGCTCGCAAGGGACAAGCTGCCACCTGTGCTAACTCCAGCTGCTTTGAGAGTGCCCATGGAGCTCTGCAAACTGAGACCAGGAATGTCGGGTGCTGAGTTTTGTTTCCCCAGGCAGAAGCATTTGCAGTACCAGGTAGGCCTTGGTCCTTAAGTGCAGGCAGCCAGCTGGATTTCCACGAATATCAAGATGCCGCCCAGGGACAAGCTGGCACCAGTGCCAACTCGTGCTGCTTTGAGGGTTCCCATGGAGCTCTGCAAACTGAGACCAGGAACGTGGGGTGGTGAGTTCTGTTTTCCGGGGCAGAAGCCTTTGTCAGTACCAGATAGGCCCATGTTTCATAGGTGAAGGCTGCCTTCTGGATTTCCGTGAATCTGAAGATGCCGCCCAGGGACAAGCTGCCACCTGTGCCAACTGGGCCTGCTTTGAGAGTGCCCACGGAGCTCTTCAAACCGAGACCAGGAACGTGGGGTGGTAGGTTTTGTTTCCCCAGGCAGAAGCATTTGTCAGAACTAGGTATGCCCTCGGCCCTTCGGGGCCGTGTGCAGGCTGGATTTCCACGAATATCAAGATGCCGCCCAGGGACAAGCTGCCACCTGTGCCAACTTGCGCTGCTTTGAGAGTGCCCATGAAGCTCTGCAAACTGAGACCAGGAACGTGGACTGGTGAGTTTTGTTTCCCCAGGCAGAACCATTTGCAGTACAAGTTAGGCCCATTGTCCCTAAGTGCAGGCAGCCTGCTGGATTTGCATGAATATCAAGATGCTGCCCAGGGACAAGCTGCCACCAGTGCCAACTCGTGCTGCTTTGAGGGTTCTCACGGAGCTCTGCAAACTGAGGCCCGGAACGTAGGTTTGTGGGTTTTGTTTCCCCGGGCAGAAGCCTTTTTCAGTACCAGGTAGGCCCTCGGCCCTTAGGGGCAGGCGGGCAGCAGGATTTCCACGAATATCAAGATGCCGCCCAGGGACAAGCTGCCACCTGTGCCAACTTGGGCTGCTTTGAGAGTGCTCATGGAGCTCTGCAAACAGAAACCAAAAACGTGGGGTGGTAAGTTTTTTTCCCGGGCAGAAGCTTTTGTCCGTACCAGATAGGCCATCGGCCCTTCGGGACCATCTGTGTGCCGGATTTCCACGAATAACAAGATGCTGCCGAGGGACAAACTGCCACCTGTGCCAACTCGTGCTGCTTTGAGAGTGCCCACGGAGCTCTTCAAACTGAGAACAGGAACGTGGGGTGGTAGGTTTTGTTTCCCCAGGCAGTAGCATTTCTCAGAATTAGGTATGCCCTCTGCCCTTCGGGGCCGTCTGCAGGCTGGATTTCCACGGATATCAAGATGCTGCCCAGGGACAAGCTGCCACCTGTGCCAACTCGGGCTGCTTTGAGAGTGCCCATGGAGCTCTGCAAACTGAGACCAGGAACGTTGTGTACTGTGTTTTGTATTCCCGGGCAGAAGGGTTTGTTAGTACCAGATCGGCCCTCCGCCCTAAGGGGCCGGCTGACTGCTGGATTTCCAGAAATAACAAGATGCCTCCCTGGGACAAGCTGCCACCTGTGCCAACTCGTGCTGCTTATAGAGTGCCCATGGAGCTCTGCAAACTGAGACCAGGAACGTTGGGTACTGAGTTTTGTATTCCCGGGCAGAAGGCTTTGTCAGTACCAGATAGGCCTTCCGCCCTAAGGGGCCGGCTGACTGCTGGATTTCCACAAATTAGAAGATGCCGCCCAGGGACAAGCTGCCACCTGTGCCAACTCGGGCTGATTTGAGAGTGCCCATGGAGCTCTGCAAACTGAGACCAGGAACGTGGGTTTTTGGGTGTTGTTTCCCAGGGAAGAAGCCTTGTCAGTTCCAGGTAGGCCCTCGGCCCTTTGGGGCCAGCAGCCTGCTGGATTTCAATGAATATCAAGTTGCCGCCCTGGGACAAGCTGCCACCTGTGCCAACTCAGGCTGCTTTGAGAGTGCCCATGGAGCTCTGCAATCTGAGACCTGGAATTTGGGGGGATGAGTTCTGTTTTCCGGGGCAGAAGCCTTTGTCATTACCAGATAGGCCCATGTTCCATAGGTGTAGGCTGCTGTCTGGATTTCCACGAATGTAAAGATGCCGCCCAGGACAAGCTGCCACCCGTGCCATCTCAGGCTGCTTTGAGAGTGCCCATGGAGCTCTGCAAACTGAGACCTGGGACGTGGGTTTGCTAATATTGTTTCCCTGGGCAGAAAACTTTGTTAGGACCAGGTAGGCCCACGGGCCTTGGGAGCCAGCATCCTTCTGGATTTCCACGAATATCAAGATGCCGCCCAGGGACAAGCTGCCACCTGTGCCAACTCGGGCTGCTTTGAGAGTGCCCACGGAGCTCTTCAAACTGAGAACCGGAACGTGGGGTGCTGAGTTTTGTTTCCCCAGGCAGAAGCATTTGTCAGAACTAGGTATGCCCTCAGCCCTTCGGGGCCCTATGCAGGCTGGATTTCCACGAATATCAAGATGCCGCCCAGGGACAAGCTGCCACCAGTGCCAACTGGGGCTGCTTTGAGAGTGCCCATGGAGCTCTGGAAACTGAGACCAGGAACGTGGGGTGGTGGGTTTTATTTCCCCGGGCAGAAGCCTGGATTTGCATGAATATCAAGATGCTGCCCAGGGACAAGCTGCCACCTTTGCCAACTCGTGCTGCTTCGAGGGTTCTCACGGAGCTGTGCAAACTGAGACCAGGAACGTAGGTTTGTGGGTTTTATTTCCCTGGGCAGAAGCCTTTTTCAGTACCAGGTAGTCCCTTATTCCTTAGGGGTAGGCTGGCAGCAGGATTTTCACGAATATCAAGATGCCACCCAGGGACAAGCTGCCACCTTTGCCAACTCGGGCTGCTTTGAGAGTGCCCATGGAGCTCTTCAAACTGAGACCAGGAAGGTGGAGTGGTAGGTTTTGTTTCCCCAGGCCGAAGCATTTGTCTAAACTAGGTATGCCCTCGGCCCTTCGGGGCCGTCTGCAGGCTGGATTTCCATGAATATCAATATGCCGCCCAGGGACAAGCTGCCCACGTGTGCCAACTCGTGCTGCTTTGAGAGTGCCCGTGGAGCTCTGCAAACTGAGACCAGGAACGTGGGGTGGTGGGTTTTGTTTTCCCGGGCAGAAGCCTTTGTCAGTACCAGGTAGGCCCTTGGACCTAAAGAGCCTGCTGCCGGCTCCATTTCCACGAATATCAAGATTCCGCCTAGGCACAAGCTGCCAACTGTGCCAACTCGCGCTGCTTTGAGAGTGCCCATGGAGCTCTTCAAACTGAGACCAGGAACGTGGGGTGCTGAGTCTTGTTTTCCCCGGGCAGAAGCCTTTGTCAGTACCAGGTAGGCCCCCGGCCCTAAGGAGCCTGCTGCTTGATCGATTTCCACGAATATCCAGATGCCGCCTAGGGACAAGCTGCTAACTATACCAACTCGGGCTGCTTTGAGAGTGCCCATGGAGCTCTGCAAACTGAAACCAGGATCGTGGGCTGGTGAGTTTTGTTTCCCTGGGCTGAAGCCTTTGTCAGTACTAGGTAGGCCCTCTGTCCTTAAGGGCAGGCAGCCTGCTGGATTTGCATGAATATCAAGATGCCGCCCAAGGACAAGCTGCCACCTGGCAAACTCGGGCTGCTTTGAGAGTGCCCATGGAGCTCTGCAAACTGAGACCAGGAATGTGGGCTGGTGAGTTTTGTTTCCCCGGGCAGAAGCTTTTGTCAGTACCCGATAGGCCCTCGGTCCTAAGGGGCCGGCTGCTCGCTGCATTTCCCCGAATAACAAGATGCCGCCCAGGGACAAGCTGCCACCTGTGCCAACTTGGGCTGCTTTGAGAGTGCCCATGGAGCTCTGCAAACTGAGACCAGGAATGGGGGGTTATGGTTTTTCTTTCCCCAGGCAGAAGCCTTTGTCAGTACCAGGTAGTCCCTCGCCCCTTCGTGGCCGGCTGGCTGGAAGCAGGATTTCCACGAATATCAAGATGCCACCAATGGGCAAGTGTCCACCTGTGCCAACTCGTGCTGCTTTGAGAGTGCCCATGCAGCTCTGCAAACTGAGACCAGGAACGTGGGCTGGTAAGTTTTCTTTCCCCGGACAGAAGCCTTTGTCAGTACCAGATAGGCCCTCAGCCCTTTGGTGCCTGCTGCCTGCTGGATTTGCATGAATATCAAGATGCCGCCCAAGGACAAGCTGCCACCTGTGCCAACTCGGGCTGCTTTGAGAGTGCCCATGGAGCTCTGCAAACTGAGACCAGGAATGTGGGGTTCTGAGTTTTGTTTCCCCAGGCAGAAGCATTTGCAGTACCAGGTAGGCCTTGGTCCTTAAGTGCAGGCAGCCAGCTGGATTTCCATGAATATCAAGATGCCGCCCAGGGACAAGCTGGCACCAGTGCCAACTCGTGCTGCTTTGAGGGTTCCCATGGAGCTCTGCAAACTGAGACCAGGAACGTGGGGTGGTGAGTTTTGTTTCCCCAGGCAGAAGCATTTGCAGTACAAGGTAGGCCCATTGTCCCTAAGTGCAGGCAGCCTGCTGGATTTGCATGAATATCAAGATGCTGCCCAGGGACAAGCTGCCACCTGTGCCAACTCGGGTTGCTTTGAGGGTTCTCACGGAGCTCTGCAAACTGGGACCCGGAACGTAGGTTTGTGGGTTTTGTTTCCCCGGGCAGAAGCCTTTGTCATTACCAGGTAGGCCCTCGGCCCTTAGGGGCAGGCGGGCAGCAGAATTTTCACGAATATCAAGATGCCGCCCAGGGACAAGCTGCCACCTGTGCCAACTTGGGCTGCTTTGAGAGTGCTCATGGAGCTCAGCAAACAGAAACCAAAAACATGGGGTGGTAAGTTTTTTTCCCGGGGAAAACTTTTGTCCGTACCAGATAGGCCATCGGCCCTTCGGGACCATCTGTGTGCCGGATTTCCACGAATAACAGGAGGCTGCCGAGGGACAAACTGCCACCTGTGTCAACTCGCGCTGCTTTGAGAGTGCCCATGTAGCTCTGCAAACTGAGACCAGGAAAGTGGGTTTGCTAATTTTGTTTCCCCAGGCAGAAACCTTTGTCAGTACCAGGTAGGCCCTCGGCCATTAGGGGCCGGCTGCCTGCTGGATTTCCACAAATATCAAGATTCCGCAAAGTGGCAATTTGCCTCCTGTGCCAACTCGTGCTGCTTTGAGAGTGCCCATGGAGCTCTGCAAACTGAGACCAGGAACGTGGCTTAGTATGTTTTGTTTTCCCGGGCATAAGCCTTTGTCAGTACCAGGTAGGCCCTCGGCCCTTTGGGTCCGGCAGTCTGCTGGATTTCCATGAATATCAAGGTGCCGCCCAGGGACAAGCTGCCACCTCTGCCAACTCGTGCTGTTTTAAGAGTGCCCATGGAGCTCCTCAAACTGAGACCAGGAACGTGGTGTACTGAGTTTTGTATTCCCGGGCAGAAGCCTTTGTCTTACCAGACAGGCCCTCGGCCCTTTCTGGACGGCGGCCTGCTGGATTTCCACGTATATCAAGGTGCCGCCCAGGGAGAAGCTTCCACCTGTGCCAACTCGTGCTGCGTTGAGAGTGCTCATGGAGCTCTTCAAACTGACACCAGGAATGTGGGATTATGGGTTTTCTTTCTCCAGGCAGTAGCCTTTGTCAGTACCAGGTAGGCCCTCGGCCCTTCGTGGCTGGCTGGCAGGCAGCAGGATTTCCACGAATATCAAGATGCCACCAATGGGCAAGTGTCCACCTGTGCCAACTAGGGCTGCTTTGAGAGTGCCCATGGAGCTCTGCAAACTGAGACCAGGAACGTGGGTTTGCTAATTTTGTTTCCCTGTACAGAAACCTTTTTATGTACCAGGTAGGCCCACGAGCCTTGGGAGCCAGCATCCTTCTGGATTTCCACGAATCTGAAGATGCCGCCCAGGCACAAGCTGCCACCTGTGCCAACTCAGGCTGCTTTGAGAGTGCCCATGGAGCTCTGCAAACTGAGACCAGGAACATGGGCTGGTGAGTTTTGTTTTCCGGGGCAGAAGCCTTTATATGTACCAGGTAGGCCCTCGGCCCTTCGTGGCTGGCTGCCTGCTTTATTTCTACGAATCCGAAGACGCCGCCCAGGGACAAGCTGCAACCTGTGCCAACTCGGGCTGCTTTGAGAGTGCCCATGGAGCTCTGAAACTGAGACCAGGAACGTGGGGTGCTGAGTTTTGTTTTCCTGGGCAGGAGCCTTTGTCAGTACCAGGTAGGCCCTTGTTTCTTAGGGGCAGGCTGCCTGCTGGATTTCCACGAATCTGAAGATGCTGCCCAGGGATAAGCTGCCACCTGTGCCAACTCGGGCTGTTTTAAGAGTGCCCATGGAGCTCTTCAAACTGAGACCAGGAATGTCCGGTTATGGGTTTTCTTTCTCCAGGCAGAAGCCTTTGTCAGTACCAGGTAGGCCCTTGGCCTTTGGGGCAGGCGGGCAGCAGGATTTCCACGAGTATCAAGATGCCACCAATGGGCAAGTGTCCACCTGTGCCGACTGGGGCTGCTTTGAGAGTGCCCATGGAGGTCTGCAAACTGAGAGCAGGAATGTGTGGTACTGAGTTTTGTATTCCCGGGCAGAAGCCTTTGTCTGTACCAGATAGGCCCTCGGCCCTAAGGGGCCGGCTGCTGGCTGCATTTCACCGAATAACAAGATTCCGCCCAGGGAGAAGCTGCCACCTGTGCCAACTCGGGCTGCTTTGAGAGTGCCCATGGAGCTCTGCTAACTGAGACCAGGAACGTGGGCTGGTGGATTTTGTCTCCGTGGGCAGAAGCATTTGCAGTACCAGGTAGGCCTTCGGCCATTTGTGGCCGGCTGCCTGCTGGATTTCCACGAATATCAAGAGGCCGCCGAGGGACAAGCTGCCACCTGTGCCAACTGGGGCTGCTTTGAGAGTGCCCATGGAGCTCTGCTAACTGAGACCAGGAACGTGGGGTTATGGGTTTTCTTTCCCCAGGCAGAAGCCTTTGTCAGTACCAGGTAGGCCCTCGCCCCTTCGGGGCCGTCTGCAGGCTGGATTTCCACGAATATCAAGATGCCACCAATGGGCAAGTGTTCACCTGTGCCAACTCGTGCTGCTTTGAGAGTGCCTATGGAGCTCTGCAAACTGAGACCGGGAACGTGGGCTGGTAAGTTTTCTTTCCCCGGGAAGAAGCCTTTGTCAGTACCAGGTAGGCCCTCAGCCCTTTGGGGCCGCCTGCCTGCTGGATTTCCATGAATATCAAGGTGCCCGCAAGGGACAAGCTGCCACCTGTGCTAACTCGGGCTGCTTTGAGAGTGCCCATGGAGCTCTGCAAACTGAGACCAGGAATGTGGGGTGCTGAGTTTTGTTTCCCCAGGCAGAAGCATTTGCAGTACCAGGTAGGCCCTTGGTCCTTAAGTGCAGGCAGCCTGCCTGCTGGATTTCCGTGAATATCAAGATGCCGCCCAGGGACAAGCTGCCACCTGTGCCAACTCGGGCTGCTTTGAGAGTGCCCATGGAGCTCTGCAATCTGAGACCAGGAATGTGGGGGGGTGAGTTTTGTTTTCCGGGGCAAAAGCCTGTTTCACTACCAGATAGGCCCATGTTCCATAGGTGTAGGCTGCTGTCTGGATTTCCACAAATCTAAAGATGCCGCCCCGGACAAGCTGCCACCTGTGCCAACTCGGGCTGCTTTGAGAGTGCCCATGGAGCTCTGCAAACTGAGACCTGGGACGTGGGTTTGCTAATTTTGTTTCCCGGGGCAGAAACCTTTTTCAGTTCCAGGTAGGCCCACGGGCCTTGGGAGCCAGCATCCTTCTGGATTTCCACGAATATCAAGATGCCGCCCAGGGACAAGTTGCCACATGTGCCAACTAGGGCTGCTTTGAGAGTGCCCATGGAGCTCTGCAAACTGAGACCAGGAACGTGGGGGGGTGAGTTTTGTTTTCCGGGGCAGAAGCCTTTATAAGTACCATGTAGGCCCTCGGCCATTTGGGGCCGGCTGGCTGCTGGATTTCCGCGAATATCATGATGCCGCCCAGGGACAAGCTGCCACTTGTGCCAACTCGGCTGCTTTGAAAGTGCCCATGGAGCTCTGCAAACTGAGACCAGGAACGTGGGGTGCTGAGTCTTGTTTTCCGGGGCAGAAGCCTTTGTCAATACCAGGTAGGCCCTCGGCCCTTCGTGGCCGTCTGCCTGCTTTATTTCTACGAATATCAAAATGCTGCCCAGGGACAAGCTGCCACCTGTGCCGACTCGCGCTGCTTTGAGAGTGCCCACAGAGCTCTGCAAACTGAGACCAGGACCGTGGGGTGCTGAGTTTTGTTTTCCCTGGCAGAAGCTATTGTCAGTACCAGGTAGGGCCCTTGTTTCTTAGTGTTGTGAGTGCGATTGCCAATTGAATTTTATCAATAATTTGCCAGAGCCAAATTATGATATAAAAACAAAGTACAAAATTTATTTTGCGCAAATTGACAAAATTTCGGTAAGCCACGGATCGGACAGGGTCTAGCCCGGGAAATAGACCCTGGGTGACGCCCTGAGCAACTCTTAAGCACTGGCAGCTCCAGAGTGCGGCGAGCACACCAGCTTTCTCCATGTAGGTCTTTTTATCCCATTTTTTCTGCCGCGGGCTAGGAAGTCCATTGTCCTTTTCATAACCAAACAAGTTTCCAATGTTTCTCCGGTCCAGTAGAATGGTATCTGATGGAAGGTGGTCCTGTCCTCGATGTCTTCGGGAATAATTCATCGACTTTTGGTCTTGTGCTAGACAGGATTAATCTTAACAATACATAATCACATCCCGAGAGAGATATCCTTATCATCCGATACTCAGTTCTTACTGGAAGTCTCTTTTGCAAACCGAAGTTTCCCAGAACTGTTTTAAAATTCTAGTGAGTTTCCCCCTTTAGTCAGGGGATTCAGGTGTGCTGCTGATGACATCATTCCCTGTGGGGCTGCAATTGTGAAACTGACTGTCTCTGTTGGGTTTTTACATGTAAATAGAGTCTATTGGTGTGGTAGGCGTTGGTGCTTTGCTGCACTGACTTTTCTGGTGTATTTGTCTGAGAACATGTATAAACGTAACTCTCCTTCTACTTTACTCTACACTATTCTGAATCTATTCTTCTACCCTAATAAATATGAATTTTGACACTCATTCATAACATTAGGGAAGGTCTACCTGCTGGATTTCCACAAATATCAAGATGCCGCCCAGGGACAAGCTGCCACCTGTGCCAACTCGGGCTGCTTTGAGAGTGCCCACGGAGCTCTAAAACTGTAAACAGGGATGTGGGGTGGTAGGTTTTGTCTCCCCAGGCAGAAGCATTTGTCAGAACTAGGTATGCCCTCGGCCCTTCGGGGCCATCTGCAGGCTGGATTTCCACGAATATCAAGATGCTGCCCAGGGACAAGCGGCCCATTTGAGCCAAATGGGGCTTCTTTGATAGTGCCCATGGAACTCTGCAAACTGAGACCAGGAACGTGGGGTGGTGGGTTTTGTTTCCCCGGGCAGAAGCCTTTGTCAGTACCAGGTAGGCCCTCGGCCCTAAGGAGCCTGCTGCTTGCTCGATTTCCACGAATATCAAGATGCCGCCCAGGGACAAGATGCCAACTGTACCAACTCGCGCTGCTTTGAGAGTGCCCATGGAGCTCTGCAAACTGAGACCAGGAACGTGGGCTGGTGAGTTTTGTTTCCCTGGGCAGAAGCCTTTGTCAGTAGCTGGTAGGCCCTCTGTCCTTAAGGGCAGGCAGCCTGCTGGATTTCCACGAATATCAAGATGCTGCCCAGGGACAAGCGGCCCACTTGAGCCAACTGGGGCTGCTTTGAGAGTGCCCATGGAGGTCTGCAAACTGAGAGCAGGAATGTGTGGTACTGAGTTTTGTATTCCCGGGCAGAAGCCTTTGTCTGTACCAGATAGGCCTTCGGCCCTAAGGGGCCGGCTGCTGGCTGCATTTCACCGAATAACAAGATTCCGCCCAGGGACAAGCTGCCACCTGTGCCAACTCGGGCTGCTTTGAGAGTGCCCATGGAGCTCTGCTAACTGAGACCAGGAACGTGGGCTGGTGGATTTTGTCTCCGTGGGCAGAAGCATTTGCAGTACCAGGTAGGCCTTCGGCCATTTGTGGCCGGCTGCCTGCTGGATTTCCACGAATATCAAGAGGCCGCCGAGGGACAAGCTGCCACCTGTGCCAACTCGGGCTGCTTTGAGAGTGCCCATGGAGCTCTGCTAACTGAGACCAGGAATGTGGGGTTATGGGTTTTCTTTCCCCAGGCAGAAGCCTTTGTCAGTACCAGGTAGGCCCTCGCCCCTTCGGGGCCGTCTGCAGGCTGGATTTCCACGAATATCAAGATGCCACCAATGGGCAAGTGTTCACCTGTGCCAACTCGTGCTGCTTTGAGAGTGCCTATGGAGCTCTGCAAACTGAGACCGGGAACGTGGGCTGGTAAGTTCTCTTTCCCCGGGAAGAAGCCTTTGTCAGTACCAGGTAGGCCCTCAGCCCTTTGGGGCCGCCTGCCTGCTGGATTTCCATGAATATCAAGGTGCCCGCAAGGGACAAGCTGCCACCTGTGCTAACTCGGGCTGCTTTGAGAGTGCCCATGGAGCTCTGCAAACTGAGACCAGGAATGTGGGGTGGTGGGTTTTGTTTCCCCATGCAGAAGCATTTGCAGTACCAGGTAGGCCCTTGGTCCTTAAGTGCAGGCAGCCTGCTGGATTTCCGTGAATATCAAGATGCCGCCCAGGGACAAGCTGCCACCTGTGCCAACTCGGGCTGCTTTGAGAGTGCCCATGGAGCTCTGCAATCTGAGACCAGGAATGTGGGGGGGTGAGTTTTGTTTTCCGGGGCAAAAGCCTGTTTCACTACCAGATAGGCCCATGTTCCATAGGTGTAGGCTGCTGTCTGGATTTCCACAAATCTAAAGATGCCGCCCAGGACAAGCTGCCACCTGTGCCAACTCGGGCTGCTTTGAGAGTGCCCATGGAGCTCTGCAAACTGAGACCTGGGACGTGGGTTTGCTAATTTTGTTTCCCGGGGCAGAAACCTTTTTCAGTTCCAGGTAGGCCCACGGGCCTTGGGAGCCAGCATCCTTCTGGATTTCCACGAATATCAAGATGCCGCCCAGGGACAAGTTGCCACGTGTGCCAACTTGGGCTGCTTTGAGAGTGCCCATGGAGCTCTGCAAACTGAGACCAGGAATGTGGCATGGTGAGTTTTGTTTTCCGGGGCAGAAGCCTTTATAAGTATCATGTAGGCCCTCGGCCATTTGGGGCCGGCTGGCTGCTGGATTTCCGCGAATATCATGATGCCGCCCAGGGACAAGCTGCCACTTGTGCCAACTCGGCTGCTTTGAAAGTGCCCATGGAGCTCTGCAAACTGAGACCAGGAACATGGGGTGCTGAGTCTTGTTTTCCAGGGCAGAAGCCTTTGTCAATACCAGGTAGGCCCTCGGCCCTTCGTGGCCGTCTGCCTGCTTTATTTCTACGAATATCAAAATGCTGCCCAGGGACAAGCTGCCACCTGTGCCGACTCGCGCTGCTTTGAGAGTGCCAACAGAGCTCTGCAAACTGAGACCAGGACCGTGGGGTGCTGAGTTTTGTTTTCCCTGGCAGAAGCTACTGTCAGTACCAGGTAGGGCCCTTGTTTCTTAGGGAAGGTCTACCTGCTGGATTTCCACGAATATCAAGATGCCGCCCAGGGACAAGCTGCCACCTGTGCCAACTCGGGCTGCTTTGAGAGTGCCCACGGAGCTCTAAAACTGTAAACAGGGATGTGGGGTGGTAGGTTTTGTCTCCCCAGGCAGAAGCATTTGTCAGAACTAGGTATGCCCTCGGCCCTTCGGGGCCATCTGCAGGCTGGATTTCCACGAATATCAAGATGCTGCCCAGGGACAAGCGGCCCATTTGAGCCAAATGGGGCTTCTTTGATAGTGCCCATGGATCTCTGCAAACTGAGACCAGGAACGTGGGGTGGTGGGTTTTGTTTCCCCGGGCAGAAGCCTTTGTCAGTACCAGGTAGGCCCTCGGCCCTAAGGAGCCTGCTGCTTGCTCGATTTCCACGAATATCAAGATGCCGCCTAGGGACAAGATGCCAACTGTACCAACTCGCGCTGCTTTGAGAGTGCCCATGGAGCTCTGCAAACTGAGACCAGGAACGTGGGCTGGTGAGTTTTGTTTCCCTGGGCAGAAGCCTTTGTCAGTACTAGGTAGGCCCTCTGTCCTTAAGGGCAGGCAGCCTGCTGGATTTCCACGAATATCAAGATGCTGCCCAGGGACAAGCGGCCCACTTGAGCCAACTGGGGCTGCTTTGAGAGTGCCCATGGAGGTCTGCAAACTGAGAGCAGGAATGTGTGGTACTGAGTTTTGTATTCCCGGGCAGAAGCCTTTGTCTGTACCAGATAGGCCCTCGGCCCTAAGGGGCCGGCTGCTGGCTGCATTTCACCGAATAACAAGATTCCGCCCAGGGACAAGCTGCCACCTGTGCCAACTCGGGCTGCTTTGAGAGTGCCCATGGAGCTCTGCTAACTGAGACCAGGAACGTGGGCTGGTGGATTTTGTCTCCGTGGGCAGAAGCATTTGCAGTACCAGGTAGGCCTTCGGCCATTTGTGGCCGGCTGCCTGCTGGATTTCCACGAATATCAAGAGGCCGCCGAGGGACAAGCTGCCACCTGTGCCAACTCGGGCTGCTTTGAGAGTGCCCATGGAGCTCTGCAAACACAGACCAGGAATGTGGGGTTATGGGTTTTCTTTCCCCAGGCAGAAGCCTTTGTCAGTACCAGGTAGGCCCTCGCCCCTTCGGGGCCGTCTGCAGGCTGGATTTCCACGAATATCAAGATGCCACCAATGGGCAAGTGATCACCTGTGCCAACTCGTGCTGCTTTGAGAGTGCCTATGGAGCTCTGCAAACTGAGACCGGGAACGTGGGCTGGTAAGTTCTCTTTCCCCGGGAAGAAGCCTTTGTCAGTACCAGGTAGGCCCTCAGCCCTTTGGGGCCGCCTGCCTGCTGGATTTCCATGAATATCAAGGTGCCGCCCAGGGACAAGCTGCCACCTGTGCTAACTCGGGCTGCTTTGAGAGTGCCCATGGAGCTCTGCAAACTGAGACCAGGAATGTGGGGTGCTGAGTTTTGTTTCCCCAGGCAGAAGCATTTGCAGTACCAGGTAGGCCCTTGGTCCTTAAGTGCAGGCAGCCTGCTGGATTTCCGTGAATATCAAGATGCCGCCCAGGGACAAGCTGCCACCTGTGCCAACTCGTGCTGCTTTGAGAGTGCCCATGGAGCTCTGCAATCTGAGACCAGGAATGTGGGGGGGTGAGTTTTGTTTTCCGGGGCAAAAGCCTTTTTCACTACCAGATAGGCCCATGTTCCATAGGTGTAGGCTGCTGTCTGGATTTCCACAAATCTAAAGATGCCGCCCAGGACAAGCTGCCACCTGTGCCAACTCGGGCTGCTTTGAGAGTGCCCATGGAGCTCTGCAAACTGAGACCTGGAACGTGGGTTTGCTAATTTTGTTTCCCGGGGCAGAAACCTTTTTCAGTTCCAGGTAGGCCCACGGGCCTTGGGAGCCAGCATCCTTCTGGATTTCCACGAATATCAAGATGCCGCCCAGGGACAAGTTGCCACGTGTGCCAACTTGGGCTGCTTTGAGAGTGCCCATGGAGCTCTGCAAACTGAGACCAGGAGCGTGGCATGGTGAGTTTTGTTTTCCGGGGCAGAAGCCTTTATAAGTACCATATAGGCCCTCGGCCCTTCGTGGCCGTCTGCCTGCTTTATATCTACGAATATCAAAATGCTGCCCAGGGACAAGCTGCCACCTGTGCCGACTCGCGCTGCTTTGAGAGTGCCCACAGAGCTCTGCAAACTGAGACCAAGAACATGGGGTGCTGAGTTTTGTTTTCCCTGGCAGAAGCTATTGTCAGTACCAGGTAGGGCCCTTGTTTCTTAGGGAAGGTCTACCTGCTGGATTTCCACGAATATCAAGATGCCGCCCAGGGACAAGCTGCCACCTGTGCCAACTCGGGCTGCTTTGAGAGTGCCCACGGAGCTCTAAAACTGTAAACAGGGATGTGGGGTGGTAGGTTTTGTCTCCCCAGGCAGAAGCATTTGTCAGAACTAGGTATGCCCTCAGCCCTTCGGGGCCATCTGCAGGCTGGATTTCCACGAATATCAAGATGCCGCCCAGGGACAAGCGGCCCACTTGAGCCAACTGGGGCTTCTTTGAGAGTGCCCATGGAGCTCTGCAAACTGAGACCAGGAACGTGGGGTGGTGGGTTTTGTTTCCCCGGGCAGAAGCCTTTGTCAGTACCAGGTAGGCACTCGGCCCTAAGGAGCCTGCTGCTTGCTCGATTTCCACGAATATCAAGATGCCGCCTAGGGACAAGCTGCCACCTGTGCCAACTTGGGCTGCTTTGAGAGTGCCCATGGATCTCTGCAAACTGAGACCAGGAACGTGGGGTGCTGAGTCTTGTTTTCCGGGGCAGAAGCCTTTTACAGTACCAGGTAGGCCCTCGGCTGTTCGTGGCCACGTGCCTTCTTTATTTTCGCGAATCTGAAGAAGCTGCCCAGGGACAAGCTGCCACCTGTGCCAACTGGGGCTTCTTTGAGTGTGCCCATGGAGCACTGTATTCTGAGACCAGGAAGGTAGGATGTTTAGTTTTTTTTCCCCAGGCAGAAGCATTTGCAGTACCAGGTAGGCCCTTGGTCCTGGTAGCCTGCTGGATTTCCATGAATATCAAGATGCCGCGCAGGGACAAGCTGCCACCTGTTGCAACTTGTGCTGCTCTGAGAGTGCCCATGGAGCTCTGCAAACTGAGACCAGGAACGTGGGTTTGTGGGTTTTCTTTCCCCGGGCAGAAGCCTTTGTCTGTACCCGGGAGGCCCTCGGCCCTTTGGGACCGGTAGCCTGCTGGATTTCCACGAATATCAAGATGCCGCCCAGGGATAAGCTGCCGGCAGTGACAACTCGGGCTGCTATTAGAGTGCCCATGGAGCTCTGTAAACTGAGACAGGAACGTGGGGTGGTGGCTTTTGTTTCCCCAGGCAGAAGCATGTGCAGTACCAGGTAGGCCCTGGTCCTTCAGAGGCCATCTGCCTGCTGGATTTCCGCGAATAAGAGGATGCTGCCCAGGGACAAGCTGCCAACTGTGCCAAGTCGGGCTGCTTTGAGAGTGCCCATGGATCTCTGCAAACTGAGACCAGGAACGTGGAGTGCTGAGTTTTGTTTCCCCAGGCAGAAGCATTTGCAGTATCAGGTAGGCCCAAGGTCCTTACGTGCAGGCAGCCTGCTGGATTTCCATGAATATCAAGATGCCGCTGAGGGACAAGCTGCCACCTGTGCCAACTCGGGCTGCTTTGAGAGTGCCCATGGAGCTCTGCAAACTGAGACCAGGAATGTGGGTTTGTGGGTTTTCTTTCCGCGGGCAGAAGCCTTAATCAGTACCAGGTAGGGCCTCGGCCCTTTGGGGCCTGCTGCGTGCTGGATTTTCATGAATTTCAAGGTGCCGCCCATGGAGAAGCTGCCACCTGTGCCAACTCGGGCTGCTTTGAGAGTGCCCATGGAGCTCTGCAAACTGAGACCAGGAACGTGGGTTTTTGGATATTGTTTCCCCGGGCAGAAGCCTTTGTCAGTACCAGGTAGGCCCTCGGCCCTTTGGGGCCGGCAGCCTGCTGGATTTCCATGAATATCAAGGTGCCGCCCAGGGACAAGCTGCCACCTGTGCCAACTCGCGCTGCTTTGAGCGTCTCCATGGAGCTCTGAAAACTGAGACCAGGAACGTGGGGTGGTGGCTTTTCTTTCCGCATGTAGAGGCCTTTGTCAGTACCAGGAATGGTCTTGTTCCTCAGGGGCAGCCAGCCTCCTGGATTTCCTCGAATATCAAGATGCATCCGAGGGACAAACTGCCACCTGTGCAAACTTGGGCTGCTTTGAGTGTGCCCATGGAGCTCTGAAAACTGAGACCAGGAACGTGGGGTGCTGAGTCTTGTTTTCCGTTGCAAAAGCCTTTTTCAGTACCAGTTAGGCCCTCGGCTCTTCGTGGCCACGTGCCTGCTTTATTTCCGCGAATCTGAAGTAGCTGCCAAGGGACAAGCTGCCACCTGTGCCAACTCGGGCTTCTTTGCGAGTGGCCATGGAGCACTGTATTCTGAGACCAGGAAGGTAGGATGTTTAGTTTTGTTTCCCCAGGCAGAAGCATTTGCAGTACCAGGTCGGCCCTTGGTCCATACTTGCAGGCAGCCTGCTGGATTTCCATGAATATCAAGATGCCGCGCAGGGACAAGCTGCCACCTGTGCCAACTCGTGCTGCGTTGATAGTGCCCATGGAGCTCTGCAAACTGCGACCAGGAACGTGGGTTTGTGGGTTTTGTTTCCTCGGGCAGAAGCCTTTGTCAGTACCCGGTAGGCCCTCGGCCCTTTGGGACCGGCAGCCTGCTGGATTTCCACCAATATCAAGATGCCGGCTAGGGATAAGCTGCCGGCAGTGACAACTCGGGCTGCTATGAGAGGGCCCATGGAGCTCTGTAAACTGAGTCAGGAACGTGGGGTGGTGGCTTTTGCTTCCACAGGCAGAAGCATTTGCAGTACCAGGTAGGCCCTCGTTCTTCAGAGGCCATCTGCCTGCTGGATTTCCCCGAATAAGAGGATGCTGCCCAGGGACAAGCTTCCACCTGTGCCAAGTCAGGCTGCTTTGAGAGTGCCCATGGAGCTCTGCAAACTGAGACCAGGAACGTGCGGTTCTGGGTTTTGTTTCCCTGGGCAGAAGCCTTTGTCCATACAAGGACGGCCCTCAGCCGTCGGGCCGGCTGCCTGCTGAATTTCCACTAAGAACAAGATGCCGCCCAGGGACAAGCAGCCACCTGTACCAACTCGAGTAGCTTAGAGAGTACCCATGGAGCTCTGCAAACTGTGACCAAGAACGTGGGGTAAGGGGTTTTGTTTCCGCGGGCAGAAATATCTGCTGTACCAGGTAGGCCTTTGTGCCTTCAGGGCCAGCTGCCTGCTGGATTTCTACGAATATAAAAATGCTGCCCAGGGACAAGCTGCCACCTGTCCAAATTCGGGCTGCTTTGAGAGTGCCCATGGAGCTCTGCAAACTGAGACCAGGAACATGGGGTGGTGGGTTTTGTTTTCCCGGTCAGAAGCCTTTGTGTGTATCAGGTAGAGCCTCTGCCCGTCGTTGCCGGCTGCCCGCTGATTTCCATGAATATCAAGATCCCGCTCAGGGACAAGCTGCCACCCCACGTTCCTGGCCTCAGTTTGGCGAGCTCCGTGGGCACTCTCAAAGCTGCCTGAGTTAGCACAGGTGGCAGCTTGTCCCTTGCGGGCACCTTGATATTTGTGGAAATCCAGCAGGTAGCCGGCCCCGAAGGGCCGAGGGCCTACCGCGTACAGACAAAGGCTTCTGCTCGGGGAAACAAAACCCACCACCCCACGTTCCTGGTCTCAGTTTGCAGAGCTCCATGGGCACTCTCAAAGCAGCCCGAGTTGGCACAGGTGGCAGCTTGTCCCTGGGCGGCACCTTGATATTTGTGGAAATCCAGCAGGCAGCCGGCCCCTGAGGAACAAGGGCCTACCGCGTACAGACAAAGGCTTCTGCTCGGGGAAACAAAACCCACCACCCCACGTTCCTGGTCTCAGTTTGCAGAGCTCCATGGGCACTCTCAAAGCAGCCCCAGTTGGCACAAGTGGGCAGCTTGTCCCTGCGTGGCGCCTTGATATTCGTGGAAATCCAGCAGGCAGCAGGCCCCAAAGGGCCGAGGGCCTACTTGGTATTGACAATGGCTTAGTCCAAGGGAAACAAAACCCACAATCCTACGTTCCGGGTCTCAGTTTTAAGAGCTCCATGGGCACTCTCAAAGCAGAACTAGTTGGCACAGGTGGCAGCTTCTCCCTGGGAAGCACCTGGATATTCGTGGAAATCCAGCATTCAGCTGGCCCCAGAGGAACAACGGCCTACCTGGAAATGACAAAGGCTTCTGGCCGCGGAAAAAAACCCACCAGCCCACGTTCCTTGTCTCATTGTTCAGAGATTCATGGGCACTCTCAAAGCAGCCCAAGTTGACACAGGTGGCAGCTTGTCCCTGGGCGGCACCTGGATATTCGTGGAAATCCAGCAGGCAGCCTGTCCCTGAGGAACAAGGCCCTACCTGGTACTGACAAAGGCTTCTGCCCAGGAAAACAAAACCCACCAGTCCACACTCCTGGTCTCAGTTTGCAGAGCTCTGTGGGCACTCTCAAAGCTGCCCGAGTTGGCACAGGTGGCAGGTTGTCCCTGGGCAGCACATTGATATTCGTGGAAATCCAGCACGCAGCCCCCCAGAACTGGCCGAAGGCCTACCTGGTACAGACAAAGGCTTCTGCATCGGGAAACAAAACCCACAACACCACGTTCCTGGTCTCAGTTTGCAGAGCTCCATGGGCAGTCTCAAAGAAGCCCAAGTTTGTACAGGTGGCAGCTTGTCCATGGGAGGCACCTTGATATACGTGGAAATACAGCAGGCAGCCGGCCCCTGAGGAACAAGGGCCTACCTGGCACAGACAAAGGCTTCTTCCCGCAGAAACAAAACCCACCACCCCACGTTCCTGGTCTCAGTTTGCAGAGCTAAATGAGCACTATCAAAGCAGCCCGAGTTGGCACAGGTGGCAGCTTGTCCCTGGGCGGCATCATGATATTCGTGGAAATCCATCAGGCAGCCGGCCCCTGAGAAACAAGGGCCTACCTGGTCCTGCAAATGCTTCTCCCCAAGGAGACAAACCCACCAGCCCACGTTCTTGGTCTCAGTTTGCAGAGCTCCATGGGCACTCTCAAAGCAGCCCGAGTTGGCACAGGTGGCAGCTTGTCCCTGGGCGGCACCTTGATATACGTGGAAATCCAGTAGGCAGACGGCCCCGGAAGAACAAGGCCCTACCTGGTACTGACAAAGGCTTCTTCCCAAGGGGACAAAACCCACCAGCCCACGTTCCTGGTCTCAGTTAGCAGAGCTCCATGGGCACTCTCAAAGCAGCACGAGCCGGCACAGGTGGCAGCTTGTCCCTGGGCGGCACCTTGATATTCGTGGAAATCCAGGAGGCGGCCTTACCCTGAGGAACACGGCCCTATCTGGTACTGACAAAGGCTTCTGCATGGGAAACAAAACCCACCACCCCACGTTCCTGGTCTCAGTTTGCAGAGCTCCATGGGCACTCTCAAAGCAGCCCGAGTTGGCACAGGTGGCAGCTTCTCCCTGGGAGGCACCTTGATATTCGTGGAAATCCAGCATTCAGCCGGCCCCTGAGGAACAAGGGCCTACCTGGTACTGACAAAGACTTCTGGCCGCGGAAAAAAACCCACTAGCCCACGTTCCTTGTCTCATTGTTCAGAGCTCCATGAGCACTCTCAAAGCATCCCGAGTTGGCACAGGTGGCAGCTTGTCCCTGGGGGGCACCTGGATATTCGTGGAAATCCAGCAGGCAGCCGGCCCCTGAGGAACAAGGCCCTACCTGGTACAGACAATGGCTTCTGCCCGGAGAAACAAAACCCACCAGTCCACACTCCTGGTCTCAGTTTGCAGAGCTCCATGGGCACTCTCAAAGCAGCCCGAGTTGGCACAGGTGGCAGCTTGTCCCTGGGCGGCACCTTGATATTCGTGGAAATCCAGCAGGCAGCCGGCCACAAATGGCCGAAGGCCTACATGGTATTGACAATGGCTTCTTCCAAGGGTAATAAAACCCACAACCCCACGTTCCTGGTCTCCGTTTGCAGAGCTCCATGGGCACTCTCAAAGCAGCCCGAGTTGGCACAGGTGGCAGCTTGTCCCTGGGAGGCACCTGGATATTCGTGGAAATCCAGCAGGCAGCCGGCCACAAATGGCCGAAGGCCTACCTGGTACAGACAAAGGCTTCTGCATGGGGAAACAAAACCCACAACACCACGTTCCAGGTCTCAGTTTGCAGAGCTCCATGGGCACTCTCAAAGCAGCCCAAGTTTGCACAGGTGGCAGCTTGTCGATGGGAGGCACCTTGATATACGTGGAAATCCAGCAGGCAGCCGGCCCCTGAGGAACAAGGGCCAACCTGGCACTGACAAAGGCTTCTTCCCGCAGAAACAAAAGCCACCAGCCCACGTTCCTGGTCTCAGTTTGCAGAGCTCCATGGGCACTCTCAAAGAAGCCAGAGTTGACAATGGTAGCAGCTTGTCCCAGGGAGGCACCATGATATTCGTGGAAATCCACTAGAAAACCGGCGCCGAAGGGCCCAGGGCCGACATGGTACAGAGAAAGGATTCTGCCCGTGGAAAGCAAAACCCACCACCCCACGTTCCTGGTCTCAGTTTGCAGAGCTCCATGGGCACTCTCAAAGCAGCCCGAGTTGGCACAGGTGGCAGCTTGTCCCTGGGCGGCACCTTGATATTCGTGGAAATCCAGCATTCAGCTGGCCCCAAAGATAAAAAGGGCCTACCTGGTACTGACAAAGGCTTCTGGCCACGGAAAAGAACCCACCAGCCCACGTTCCTTGTCTCATTGTTCAGAGATCCATGGGCACTCTCAAAGCAGGCCGAGTTGGCGCAAGTGGCAGCTTGTCCCTGGGCGGCACCTTGATATTCGTGGAAATCCAGCAGGCAGCCGTCCACAAATGGCCAAATGCCTACCTGGTATTGACTATGGCTTCGTCCAAGGGAAATAAAACCCAAAACCCCACATTCCAGGTCTCAGTTTGCAGAGATCCATGGGCACTCTAAAAGCAGCGCGAGTTGGCACAGGTGGCAGCTTGTCCCTGGGCGGCACCTTGATATTCGTGGAAATCCAGCAGGCAGCCGGCCACAAATGGCCGAAGGCCTACCTGGTACAGACAAAGGCTTCTGCATGGGGAAACAAAACCCACAACACTACGTTCCAGGTCTCAGTTTGCAGAGCTCCATGGGCACTCTCAAAGCAGCGCGAGTTGGCACAGGTGGCAGCTTGTCCATGGGAGGCACCTTGATATACGTGGAAATACAGCAGGCAGCCGGCCCCTGAGGAACAAGGGCCTACCTGGCACTGACAAAGGCTTCTTCCCGCAGAAACAAAACCCACCAGCCCACGTTCCTGGTCTCAGTTTGCAGAGCTCCATGGGCACTCTCAAAGCAGCCCGAGTTGGCACAGGTGGCAGCTTGTCCCTGGGCGGCATCATGATATTCGTGGAAATCCATCAGGCAGCCTGCCCCTGAGGTAGAAGGCACTACCTGGTACTGACAAAGGCTTCTGCCCGGGGAAACAAAACCCACCAGTCCACATTCCTGGTCTCAGTGTTCAGAGCTCCATGGGCACTCTCAAAGCAGCACTAGTTGGCACAGGTGGCAGCTTGTACCTGTGCGGCACCTTGAACTTCGTGGAAATCCAGCAGGCAGACGGCCCCGGAAGAACAAGGCACTACCTGGTACTGACAATGGCTTCTTCCCAAGGAGACAAAACCCACCACCCCCCGTTCCTGGTCTCAGTAAGCAGAGCTCCATGGGCACCCTCAAAGCAGCCCGAGTTGGCACAGGTGGCAGCTTGTCCCTGGGCAGCATCTTGGTATTCGGGGAAATCAAGCATGCCGGCTGCCCCTAAGGAACAAGGCCCTACCTGGTACTGACAAAGGCTTCTGCCCGGAGAAACAAAACCCACAGCCCTACGTTCCTGGTCTCCGTTTGCAGAGCTCCATGGGCACTCTCAAAGCAGCCCGAGTTGGCACAGGTGGCTGCTTGTCCCTGGGCGGCACCTTGATATTCGTGGAAATCCAGCAGGCAGCCGGCCACAAATGGCCGAAGGCCTACCTGGTACAGACAAAGGCTTCTGCATGGGGAAACAAAACCCACAACACAACGTTCCAGGTCTCAGTTTGCAGAGCTCCATGGGCACTCTCAAAGCAGCCTGAGTTTGCACAGGTGGCAGCTTGTCCATGGGAGGCACCTTGATATTCGTGGAAATCCAGCAGGCAGCCGGCCCCTGAGGAACATGGGCCTACCTGGCACTGACAAAGGCTTCTTCCCGCAGAAACAAAAGCCACCAGCCCACGTTCCTGGTCTCAGTTTGCAGAGATCCATGGGCACTCTCAAAGCAGTGCGAGTTGGCACAGGTGGCAGCTTGTCCCTGGGCGGCATCTTGATATTTGTGGAATTCCAGCAGGCAGCCGGCCCCTGAAGAACAAGGCCCTACCTGGTACTGACAAAGGCTTCTGCACAGGAAAAAAAAACCCATCACCCACCGTTCTTGGTCTCAGTTTGCAGAGCTCCATGGGCACTCTCAAAGAAGCCCGTGTTGACACTGGTAGCAGCTTATCCCTGGGAGGCACCATGATATTCGTGGAAATCCAGCAAACAACTGGCGCCGAAGGGCCCAGGGCCGACATGGTACAGAGAAAGGGTTCTGCCCGGGGAAACAAAACCCACAACCCTACGTTCCTGGTCTCAGTTTGCAGAGCTCCATGGGCACTCTCAAAGCAGCCTGAGTTGGCACGGGTGGCAGCTTGTCCCTGGGCGGCATCTTCAGATTCGTGGAATTCCAGCAGGCAGCCGGCCCCTGAAGAACAAGTCCCTACCTGGTACTGACAAAGGCTTCTGCCCAGGAAAACAAAACCCATCACCCACCGTTCTTGGTCTCAGTTTGCAGAGCTCCATGGGCAGTCTCAAAGAAGCCCGTGTTGACACTGGTAGCACCTTGTCCCTGGGAGGCACCATGATATTCGTGGAAATCCAGCAAACAACTGGCGCCGAAGGGCGCAGGGCCGACATGGTACAGAGAAAGGGTTCTGCCCGGAGAAACAAAACCCACAACCCTACGTTCCTGGTCTCAGTTTGCAGAGCTCCATGGGCACTCTCAAAGCAGCCCAAGTTGGCACAGGTGGCAGCTTGTCCCTGGGCGGAACCTTGATATTTGTGGAAATCCAGCAGGCAGCCGGCCACAAATAGCCGAAGGCCTACCTGGTACAGACAAAGGCTTCTGGATGGGGAAACAAAACCCACCACCCCACGTTCCTGGTCTCAGTAAGCAGAGCTCCATGGTCACTCTCAAAGCAGCCCGAGTTGGCACATGTGGCAGCTTGTCCCTGGGCGGCATCATGATATTCGTGGAAATCCAGCCGGCAGCCAGCCCCTGAGAAAGAAGGCCCTACATGGTACTGCAAATGCTTCTCCCCAAGGAGACAAACCCACCAGCCCACGTTCCTGGTCTCAGAATACAGTGCTCCATGGGCACACTCAAAGCAGCCCGAGTTAGCACGGGTGGCAGCTAGTCCCTGGGCGGCACCTTGATATACGTGGAAATCCTGCAGGCAGCCGGCCAGAAAGGGCCGAGGGCCTAGCTTGTACTGCAAATGCTTCTGCCCAAGGAGACAAAACCCACCAGCCCACGTTCCTGGTCTCCGTTTGCAGAGATCCATGGGCACTCTCAAAGCAGCCAGAGTTGGCACAGGTGGCAGCTTGCCCCTGGGCAGCATCTTGGTATTCGGGGAAATCAAGCATGCCGCCTGCCCCTAAGGAACAAGGCCCTACCTGGTACAGACAAAGGCTTCTGCATGGGGAAACAAAACCCACAACACCACGTTCCAGGTCTCAGTTTGCAGAGCTCCATGCGCACTCTCAAAGCAGCCCAAGTTTGCACAGGTGGCAGCTTGTCCATGGGAGGCACCTTGATATTCGTGGAAATCCAGCAGGCAGCCGGCCCCTGAGGAACAAGGGCCTACCTGGCACAGACAAAGGCTTCTTCCCGCAGAAACAAAACCCACCAACCCACGTTCCTTGTCTCATTTTTCAGAGATTCATGGGCACTCTCAAAGCAGCCCGAGTTGGCACAGGTGGCAGCTTGTCCCTGGGCGGCACCTTGATATTTGTGGAAATCCAGCAGGCAGCCGGCCCCTGAGGAACAAGGGCCTACCTGGTACAGACAAAGGCTTCTGCATGGGGAAACAAAACCCACCAGCCGACGTTCCTGGCCTCAGTTTGCAGAGCTCCATGGGCACTCTCAAAGCAGCACTAGTTGGCACAGGTGGCAGCTTGTCCCAGGGAGGCACCTTGATATTCGTGGAAATCCAGCATTCAGCTGGCCCCAGAGATAAAAAGGGCCTACCTGGTACTGACAAAGGCTTCTGGCCGCGGAAAAAAACCCACCAGCCCACGTTCCTGGTCTCATTGTTCAGAGCTCCATGGGCAGTCTCAAAGCAGCTCGAGTTGGCACAGGTGGCAGCTTGTCCTTGGCGGCATCTTGATATTCATGGAAATCCTGCTGCCAGCCTGCCCCTGAGGAACAAGGCCCTACCTGGTACTGACAATGGCTTCTGCCCGGAGAAGCAAAACCCACCAGTCCACACTCCTGGTCTCAGTTTGCAGAGCTCCATGGGCACTCTCAAAGCAGCCCGAGTTTGCACAGGTGGCAGCTTGTCCCTGGGCGGCACCTTGATATTCGTGGAAATCCAGCAGGCAGCCGGCCACAAATGGCCGAAGGCCTACCTGGCAGAGACAAAGGCTTCTGCATGGGGAAACAAAACCCACAACACCACGTTCCAGGTCTCAGTTTGCAGAGCTCCATGGGCACTCTCAAAGCAGCCCAAGTTTGCACAGGTGGCAGCTTGTCCATGGGAGGCACCTTGATATACGTGGAAATCCAGCAGGCAGCCGGCCCCTGAGGAACAAGGGCCTACCTGGCACTGACAAAGGCTTCTTCCCGCAGAAACAAAACCCACCAGCCCACGTTCCTGGTCTCAGTTTGCAGAGCTCCATGGGCACTCTCAAAGCAGCCCAAGTTAGCACGGGTGGCAGCTTGTCCCTGGGTGGCACCCTGATATACGTGGAAATCCAGCAGGCAGCCGGCCAGAAAGGGCCGAGGGCCTAGCTTGTACTTCAAATGCTTCTGCCCAAGGAGACAAAACCCACCACCCCACGTTCCAGGTCTCAGTTTGCAGAGCTCCATGGGCACTCTCAAAGCAGCCCGAGTTGGCACAGGTGGCAGCTTGTCCCTGGGCGGCACCTTGATATTCGTGGAAATCCAGCAGGCAGCCTGCCCCTGAGGTAGAAGGCACTACCTGGTACAGACAAAGGCTTCTGCATGGGGAAACAAAACCCACCACCCCACGTTCCTGGTCTCAGTTTGCAGAGCTCCATGGGCACTCTCAAAGCAGCCCGAGTTGGCACAGGTGGCAGCTTGTCCCTGGGCGGCAGCATGATATTCGTGGAAATCCAGCCGGCAGCCGGCCCCTGAGAAACAAGGCCCTACCTGGTACTGCAAATGCTTCTCCCCAAGGAGACAAACCCACCAGCCCACGTTCCTGGTCTCAGAATACAGTGCTCCATGGGCACTCTCAAAGCAGCCCGAGTTAGCACGGGTGGCAGCTTGTCCCTGGGCGGCACCTTGATATTCGTGGAAATCCAGCAGGCAGCCGGCCAGAAAGGGCCGAGGGCCTAGCTTGTACTGCAAATGCTTCTGCCCAAGGAGACAAAACACACCAGCCCACGTTCCTGGTCTCAGTAAGCAGAGCTCCATGGGCACCCTCAAAGCAGCCCGAGTTGGCACAGGTTGGCAGCTTGTCCCTGGGCGGCATCATGATATTCGTGGAAATCCATCAGGCAGCCTGCCCCTGAGGTAGAAGGCACTACCTGGTACAGACAAAGGCTTCTGCATGGGGAAACAAAACCCACCACCCCACGTTCCTGGTCTCAGTTTGCAGAGCTCCATGAGCACTCTCAAAGCAGCCCGAGTTGGCACAGGTGGCAGCTTGTCCCTGGGCGGCATCATGATATTCGTGGAAATCCAGCAGGCAGCCGGCCAGAAAGGGCCGAGGGCCTAGCTTGTACTGCAAATGCTTCTGCCCAAGGAGACAAAATCCACCAGCCCAGGTTCCTGGTCTCAGTTTGCAGAGCTCCATGGGCACTCTCAAAGCAGCCCAAGTTTGCACAGGTGGCAGCTTGTCCATGGGAGTCACCTTGATATTCGTGGAAATCCATCCGGCAGCCGGCCCCTGAGGAACAAGGGCCTACCCGGCACTGACAAGGCTTCTGCCCAAGGAGACAAAACCCACCAGTCTACGTTCCAGGTCTCAGTTTGCAGAGCTCCATGGGCACTCTCAAAGCAGCCCGAGTTAGCACGGGTGGCAGCTTGTCCCTGGGCGGCATCTTGATATTTGTGGAATTCCAGCAGGCAGCCTGCTCCTGAAGAACAAGGCCCTACCTGTTACTGACAAAGTCTTCTGCACAGGAAAACAATACTCAGAACCCCACGTTCCTGGTCTCAGCTTGCAGAACTCCATGGGCACTCTCAAAGCAGCCAGAGTTGGCACAGGTGGCAGCTTGCCCCTGGGCAGCATCTTGGTATTCGGGGAAATCAAGCATGCCGCCTGCCCCTAAGGAACAAGGCCCTACCAGGTACAGACAAAGGCTTCTGCCCGGGGAAACAAAACCCACAACCCTACGTTCCTGGTCTCCGTTTGCAGAGCTCCATGGGCACTCTCAAAGCAGCGCGAGTTGGCACAGGTGGCAGCTTGTCCATGGGAGGCACCTTGATATTCGTGGAAATCCAGCAGGCAGCCTGCCCCTGAGGTAGAAGGCACTACCTGGTACAGACAAAGGCTTCTGCATGGGGAAACAAAACCCACCACCCCACGTTCCTGGTCTCAGTTTGCAGAGCTCCATGGGCACTCTCAAAGCAGCCCGAGTTGGCACAGGTGGCAGCTTGTCCCTGGGCGGCAGCATGATATTCGTGGAAATCCAGCCGGCAGCCGGCCCCTGAGAAACAAGGCCCTACCTGGTACTGCAAATGCTTCTCCCCAAGGAGACAAACCCACCAGCCCACGTTCCTGGTCTCAGAATACAGTGCTCCATGGGCACTCTCAAAGCAGCCCGAGTTAGCACGGGTGGCAGCTTGTCCCTGGGCGGCACCTTGATATTCGTGGAAATCCAGCAGGCAGCCGGCCAGAAAGGGCCGAGGGCCTAGCTTGTACTGCAAATGCTTCTGCCCAAGGAGACAAAACACACCAGCCCACGTTCCTGGTCTCAGTAAGCAGAGCTCCATGGGCACCCTCAAAGCAGCCCGAGTTGGCACAGGTTGGCAGCTTGTCCCTGGGCGGCATCATGATATTCGTGGAAATCCATCAGGCAGCCTGCCCCTGAGGTAGAAGGCACTACCTGGTACAGACAAAGGCTTCTGCATGGGGAAACAAAACCCACCACCCCACGTTCCTGGTCTCAGTTTGCAGAGCTCCATGAGCACTCTCAAAGCAGCCCGAGTTGGCACAGGTGGCAGCTTGTCCCTGGGCGGCATCATGATATTCGTGGAAATCCAGCAGGCAGCCGGCCAGAAAGGGCCGAGGGCCTAGCTTGTACTGCAAATGCTTCTGCCCAAGGAGACAAAATCCACCAGCCCAGGTTCCTGGTCTCAGTTTGCAGAGCTCCATGGGCACTCTCAAAGCAGCCCAAGTTTGCACAGGTGGCAGCTTGTCCATGGGAGTCACCTTGATATTCGTGGAAATCCATCCGGCAGCCGGCCCCTGAGGAACAAGGGCCTACCCGGCACTGACAAGGCTTCTGCCCAAGGAGACAAAACCCACCAGTCTACGTTCCAGGTCTCAGTTTGCAGAGCTCCATGGGCACTCTCAAAGCAGCCCGAGTTAGCACGGGTGGCAGCTTGTCCCTGGGCGGCATCTTGATATTTGTGGAATTCCAGCAGGCAGCCTGCTCCTGAAGAACAAGGCCCTACCTGTTACTGACAAAGTCTTCTGCACAGGAAAACAATACTCAGAACCCCACGTTCCTGGTCTCAGCTTGCAGAACTCCATGGGCACTCTCAAAGCAGCCAGAGTTGGCACAGGTGGCAGCTTGCCCCTGGGCAGCATCTTGGTATTCGGGGAAATCAAGCATGCCGCCTGCCCCTAAGGAACAAGGCCCTACCAGGTACAGACAAAGGCTTCTGCCCGGGGAAACAAAACCCACAACCCTACGTTCCTGGTCTCCGTTTGCAGAGCTCCATGGGCACTCTCAAAGCAGCGCGAGTTGGCACAGGTGGCAGCTTGTCCATGGGAGGCACCTTGATATTCGTGGAAATCCAGCAGGCAGCCGGCCCCTGAGGAACAAGGGCCTACCTGGCACTGACAAATGCTTCTTCCCGCAGAAACAAAACCCACCAACCCACGTTCCTTGTCTCATTTTTCAGAGATTCATGGGCACTCTCAAAGCAGCCCGAGTTGGCACAGGTGGCAGCTTGTCCTTGGCGGCACCTGGATATTCATGGAAGTCCTGCTGCCAGCCTGCCCCTGAGGAACAAGGCCCTACCTGGTACTAACAATGGCTTCTGCCTGGAGAAACAAGACCCACTAGTCCATACTCCTGGTCTCAGTTTGCAGAGCTCCATGGGCACTCTCAAAGCAGCCCAAGTTTGCACAGGTGGCAGCTTGTCCCTGGGAGGCACCTTGATATTCGTGGAAATCGAGAAGGCAGCCGGCCACAAATGGCCGAAGGCCTACCTGGCAGAGACAAAGGCTTCTGCATGGGGAAACAAAACCCACAACACCACGTTCCAGGTCTCAGTTTGCAGAGCTCCATGGGCACTCTCAAAGCAGCCCAAGTTGGCACAGGTGGCAGCTTGTCCATGGGAGGCACCTTGATATACGTGGAAATCCAGCAGGCAGCCGGCCCCTGAGGAACAAGGGCCTACCTGGCACTGACAAAGGCTTCTTCCCGAAGAAACAAAACCCACCAGCCCACGTTCCTGGTCTCAGTTTGCAGAGCTCCATGGGCACTCTCAAAGCAGCCCGAGTTAGCACGGGTGGCAGCTTGTCCCTGGGTGGCACCCTGATATACGTGGAAATCCAGCAGGCAGCCGGCCAGAAAGGGCCGAGGGCCTAGCTTGTACTGCAAATGCTTCTGCCCAAGGAGACAAAACCCACCAGCCCACGTTCCTGGTCTCAGTTTGCAGAGCTCCATGGGCACTCTCAAAGCAGCCCGAGTTGGCACAGGTGGCAGCTTGTCCTTGGCGGCATCTTGATATTCGTGGAAATCCATCAGGCAGCCTGCCTCTGAGGTAGAAGGCACTACCTGGTGTTGACAAAGGCTTCTGCATGGGGAAACAAAACCCACCACCCCACGTTCCTGGTCTCAGTTTGCAGAGCTCCATGAGCACTCTCAAAGCAGCCCTTGTTGGCACAGGTGGCAGCTTGTCCCTGGGCGGCACCTTGATATTCGTGGAAATCCAGTCGGCATCCGGCCCCTGAGAAACAAGGCCCTACCTGGTGCAGACAAAGGCTTCTGCATGGGGAAACAAAACCCACAACACCACGTTCCAGGTCTCAGTTTGCAGAGTTCCATGCGCACTCTCAAAGCAGCCCAAGTTTGCACAGGTGGCAGCTTGTCCATGGGAGGCACCTTGATATTCGTGGAAATCCAGCAGGCAGCCGGCCCCTGAGTAACAAGGGCCTACCTGGCACTGACAAAGGCTTCTTCCCGCAGAAACAAAACCCACCAGCCCACGTTCCTGGTCTCATTGTTCAGAGATTAATGGGCTCTCTCAAAGCAGCCCGAGTTGGCACAGGTGGCAGCTTGTCCCTGGGCGGCACCTTGATATTTGTGGAAATCCAGCAGGCAGCCGGCCCCTGTGGAACAAGGGCCTACCTGGTACAGACAGAGGCTTCTGCTCGGGGAAACAAAACCCACCAGCCCACGTTCCTGCTCTCAGTTTGCAGAGCTCCATGGGCACTCTCAAAGCAGCACTAGTTGGCACAGGTGGCAGCTTCTCCCTGGGGGGCACCTTGATATTCGTGGAAATCCAGCATTCAGCCGGCCCCAGAGATAAAAAGGGCCTACCTGGTACTGACAAAGGCTTCTGGCCGCGGAAAAAAACCCACCAGCCGACGTCCCTTGTCTCATTGTTCAGAGCTCCACGGGCACTCTCAAAGCAGCCCGAGTTGGCACAGGTGGCAGCTTGTCCTTGGCGGCACCTGGATATTCGTGGAAATCCTGCTGCCTGCCTGCCCCTGAGAAACAAGGCCCTACCTGGTACTGACAATGGCTTCTGCCCGGAGAAACAAAACCCACCAGTCCACACTCCTGGTCTCAGTTAGCAGAGCTCCGTGGGCACTCTCAAAGCAGCCCGAGTTGGCACAGGTGGCAGCTTGTCCCAGGGAGGCATCTTGACATTCGTGGAAATCCAGCGGACAGCCGGCCGCAAAGGGCCGAGGGACTACCTGGTTATGCAAATGATTCTGCCCGGGGAAAGCAAAACCCACAACCCCACGTTCCTGGTCTCAGGTTGCAGAGCTCCATGGGCACTCTCAAAGAAGCCCGTGTTGACACTGGTAGCAGCTTATCCCTTGGAGGCACCATGATATTCGTGGAAATCCAGCAAACAACTGGCGCCGAAGGGCCCAGGGCCGACATGGTACAGAGAAAGGGTTCTGCCCGGGGAAACAAAACCCACAACCCTACGTTCCTGGTCTCAGTTTGCAGAGCTCCATGGGCACTCTCAAAGCAGCCTGAGTTGGCACAAGTGGCAGCTTCTCCCTGGGCGGCATCTTCAGATTCGTGGAATTCCAGCAGGCAGACGGCCCCTGAAGAACAAGTCCCTACCTGGTACTGACAAAGGCTTCTGCCCAGGAAAACAAAACCCATCACCCACCGTTCTTGGTCTCAGTTTGCAGAGCTCCATGGGCAGTCTCAAAGAAGCCCGTGTTGACACTGGTAGCAGCTTGTCCCTGGGAGGCACCATGATATTCGTGGAAATCCAGCAAAAAACTGGCGCTGAAGGGCGCAGGGCCGAAATGGTACAGAGAAAGGGTTCTGCCCGGGGAAACAAAACCCACAACCCTACGTTCCTGGTCTCAGTTTGCAGAGCTCCATGGGCACTCTCAAAGCAGGCCAAGTTGGCACAGGTGGCAGCTTGTCCCTGGGCGGCACCTTGATATTTGTGGAAATCCAGCAGGCAGCCGGCCACAAATAGCCGAAGGCCTACCTGGTACAGACAAAGGCTTCTGGATGGGGAAACAAAACCCACCACCCCACGTTCCTGGTCTCAGTAAGCAGAGCTCCATGGTCACTCTCAAAGCAGCCCGAGTTGGCACATGTGGCAGCTTGTCCCTGGGCGGCATCATGATATTCGTGGAAATCCAGCCGGCAGCCAGCCCCTGAGAAACAAGGCCCTACCTGGTACTGCAAATGCTTCTCCCCAAGGAGACCAACCCACCAGCCCACGTTCCTGGTCTCAGAATACAGTGCTCCATGGGCACACTCAAAGCAGCCCGAGTTAGCACGGGTGGCAGCTAGTCCCTGGGCGGCACCTTGATATACGAGGAAATCCTGCAGGCAGCCGGCCAGAAAGGGCCGAGGGCCTAGCTTGTACTGCAAATGCTTCTGCCCAAGGAGACAAAACCCACCAGCCCACGTTCCTGGTCTCAGTTTGCAGAGCTCCATGGGCACTCTCAAAGCAGCCCGAGTTTGCACAGGTGGCAGCTTGTCCATGGGAGTCACCTTGATATTCGTGGAAATCCAGCCGGCAGCCGGCCCCTGAGGAACAAGGGCCTACCCGGCACTGACAAGGCTTCTGCCCAAGGAGACAAAACCCACCAGCCTACGTTCCTGGTCTCAGTTTGCAGAGATCCATGGGCACTCTCAAAGCAGCGCGAGTTTGCACAGGTGGCAGCTTGTCCCTGGGCGGCATCTTGATATTTGTGGAATTCCAGCAGGCAGCCTGCTCCTGAAGAACAAGGCCCTACCTGGTACTGACAAAGTCTTCTGCACAGGAAAACAATACTCAGAACCCCACGTTCCTGGTCTCAGCTTGCAGAGCTCCATGGGCACTCTCAAAGCAGCCTGAGTTGGCACAGCTGGCAGCTTGCCCCTGGGCAGCATCTTGGTATTCGGGGAAATCAAGCATGCCGCCTGCCCCTAAGGAACAAGGCCCTACCTGGTACAGACAAAGGCTTCTGCATGGGGAAACAAAACCCACAACCCTACGTTCCTGGTCTCCGTTTGCAGAGCTCCATGGGCACTCTCAAAGCAGCCTGAGTTTGCACAGGTGGCAGCTTGTCCATGGGAGGCACCTTGATATTCGTGGAAATCCAGCAGGCAGCCGGCCCCTGAGGAACAAGGGCCTACCTGGCACTGACAAATGCTTCTTCCCGCAGAAACAAAACCCACCAACCCACGTTCCTTGTCTCATTTTTCAGAGATTCATGGGCACTCTCAAAGCAGCCCGAGTTGGCACAGGTGGCAGCTTGTCCCTGGGCGGCACCTTGATATTTGGGGAAATCCAGGAGGCAACCTGCCAGAAAAGGCCGAGGGCCTACCTGGTACTGCAAATGCTTCTGCCCAAGGAGACAAAATCCACCAGCCCACGTTCCTGGTCTCAGTTAGCAGAGCTCCATGGGCACTCTCAAAGCAGCCCGAGTTGGCACAGGTGGCAGCTTGTCCCTGTGCGGCATCTTGATATTCGTGGAAATCCATCAGGCAGCCTGCCCCTGAGGTAGAAGGCACTACCTGGTACTGACAAAGGCTTCTGCCCGGGGAAACAAAACCCACCAGCCCACGTTCCTGGTCTCAGTTTGCAGAGCTCCATGGGCACTCTCAAAGCAGCCTGAGTTTGCACAGGTGGCAGCTTGTCCATGGGAGGCACCTTGATATTCGTGGAAATCCAGCAGGCAGCCGGCCCCTGAGGAACGAGGGCCTACCTGGCACAGACAAAGGCTTCTTCCCGCAGAAACAAAACCCACCAACCCACGTTCCTTGTCTCATTTTTCAGAGATTCATGGGCACTCTCAAAGCAGCGCGAGTTGGCACAGGTGGCAGCTTGTCCCTGGGCGGCCCCTTGATATTTGTGGAAATCCAGCAGGCTTCCGGCCCCTGAGGAACAAGGGCCTACCTGGTACAGACAAAGGCTTCTGCTCGGGGAAACAAAACCCACCAGCCCACGTTCCTGGTCTCAGTTTGCAGAGCTCCATGGGCACTCTCAAAGCAGCACTAGTTGGCACAGGTGGCAGCTTCTCCCTGGGAGGCACCTTGATATTCGTGGAAATCCAGCATCCAGCTGGCCCCAGAGGAACAACGGCCTACCTGGAACTGACAAAGACTTCTGGCCGCGGAAAAAAACCCACCAGCCCACGTTCCTTGTCTCATTGTTCAGAGAATCATGGGCACTCTCAAAGCAGCCCGAGTTGGCACAGGTGGCATCTTGTCCATGGGAGGCACCTTGATATTCGTGGAAATCCAGCAGGCAGCCTGTCCCTGAGGAACAAGGCCCTACCTTGCACTGACAAAGGCTTCTGCCCGGGTAAACAAAACCCACAACCCTACGTTTCTGGTCTCCGTTTGCAGAGCTCCATGGGCACTCTCAAAGCAGCCCGAGTTGGCACAGGTGGCAGCTTGTCCCTGGGCGGCACCTTGATATTCGTGGAAATCCAGCAAGCGGCCTAACCCTAGGAAACAGTGGCCTACCTAGTGCTGACAATGGCTTCTGCCCGGGGAAACAAAACCCACCAGTCCACACTCCTGGTTTCAATTTGCAGAGCTCCATGGGCACTCTCAAAGCAGCCCGAGTTGGCACAATTGGCAGCTTGTCCCTGGGCGGCACCTTGATATTCGTGGAAATCCAGCAGGCAGCCGGCCACAAATGGCCAAATGCCTACCTGGTATTCACAATGGCTTCGTCCAAGGGAAAAAAAACCCAAAACCCCACGTTCCAAGTCTCAGTTTGCAGAGCTCCATGGTCACTCTCAAAGCAGCGCGAGTTGGCACAGGTGGCAGCTTGTCCCTGGGCGGCATCTTGATATTTGTGGAAATGAAGCATGCCGCCTGCCCCTAAGGAACAAGGCCCTACCTGGTACAGACAAAGGCTTCTGCATGGGGAAACAAAACCCACAACCCTACGTTCCTGGTCTCCGTTTGCAGAGCTCCATGGGCACTCTCAAAGCAGCCTGAGTTTGCACAGGTGGCAGCTTGTCCATGGGAGGCACCTTGATATTCGTGGAAATCCAGCAGGCAGCCGGCCCCTGAGGAACAAGGGCCTACCAGGCACTGACAAATGCTTCTTCCCGCAGAAACAAAACCCACCAACCCACGTTCCTTGTCTCATTTTTCAGAGATTCATGGGCACTCTCAAAGCAGCCCGAGTTGGCACAGGTGGCAGCTTGTCCCTGGGCGGCACCTTGATATTTGTGGAAATCCAGGAGGCAACCTGCCAGAAAAGGCCGAGGGCCTACCTGGTACTGCAAATGCTTCTGCCCAAGGAGACAAAATCCACCAGCCCACGTTCCTGGTCTCAGTTAGCAGAGCTCCATGGGCACTCTCAAAGCAGCCCGAGTTGGCACAGGTGGCAGCTTGTCCCTGTGCGGCATCTTGATATTCGTGGAAATCCATCAGGCAGCCTGCCCCTGAGGTAGAAGGCACTACCTGGTACTGACAAAGGCTTCTGCCCGGGGAAACAAAACCCACCAGCCCACGTTCCTGGTCTCAGTTTGCAGAGCTCCATGGGCACTCTCAAAGCAGCCTGAGTTTGCACAGGTGGCAGCTTGTCCATGGGAGGCACCTTGATATTCGTGGAAATCCAGCAGGCAGCCGGCCCCTGAGGAACAAGGGCCTACCTGGCACTGACAAAGGCTTCTTCCCGCAGAAACAAAACCCACCAACCCACGTTCCTTGTCTCATTTTTCAGAGATTCATGGGCACTCTCAAAGCAGCGCGAGTTGGCACAGGTGGCAGCTTGTCCCTGGGCGGCACCTTGATATTGGTGGAAATCCAGCAGGCTTCCGGCCCCTGAGGAATAAGGGCCTACCTGGTACAGACAAAGGCTTCTGCTCGGGGAAACAAAACCCACCAGCCCACGTTCCTGGTCTCAGTTTGCAGAGCTCCATGGGCACTCTCAAAGCAGCACTAGTTGGCACAGGTGGCAGCTTCTCCCTGGGAGGCACCTTGATATTCGTGGAAATCCAGCATTCAGCCGGCCCCAGAGATAAAAAGGGCCTACCTGGTACTGACAAAGGCTTCTGGCCGCGGAAAAAAAACCCACCAGCCCACGTTCCTGGTCTCATTGTTCAGAGCTCCAAGGGCACTCTCAAAGCAGCCCGAGTTGGCACAGGTGGCAGCTTGTCCTTGGCGGCACCTGGATATTCGTGGAAGTCCTGCTGCCAGCCTGCCCCTGAGGAACAAGGGCCTACCTGGTACTAACAATGGCTTCTGCCCGGAGAAACAAGACCCACTAGTCCATACTCCTGGTCTCAGTTTGCAGAGCTCCATGGGCACTCTCAAAGCAGCCCGAGTTGGCACAGGTGGCAGCTTGTCCCTGGGCGGCACCTTGATATTCGTGGAAATCCAGCAGGCAGCCGGCCACAAATGGCCGAAGGCCTACCTGGTAGAGACAAAGGCTTCTGCATGGGGAAACAAAACCCACAACACCACGTTCCAGGTCTCCGTTTGCAGAGCTCCATGGGCACTCTCAAAGCAGCCCAAGTTGGCACAGGTGGCAGCTTGTCCATGGGAGGCATCTTGATATACGCGGAAATACAGCAGGCAGCCGGCCCCTGAGGAACAAGGGCCTACCTGGCACTGACAAAGGCTTCTTCCCGAAGAAACAAAACCCACCAGCCCACGTTCCTGGTCTCATTGTTCAGAGATTAATGGGCTCTATCAAAGCAGCCCGAGTTGGCACAGGTGGCAGCTTGTCCCTGGGCGGCACCTTGATATTTGTGGAAATCCAGCAGGCAGCCGGCCCCTGTGGAACAAGGGCCTACCTGGTACAGACAAAGGCTTCTGCTCGGGGAAACAAAACCCACCACCCCACGTTCCTGGTCTCAGTTTGCAGAGCTCCATGGGCACTCTCAAAGCAGCACTAGTTGGCACAGGTGGCAGCTTCTCCCTGGGGGGCACCTTGATATTCGTGGAAATCCAGCATTCAGCTGGCCCCAGAGATAAAAAGGGCCTACCTGGTACTGACAAAGGCTTCTGGCCGCGGAAAAAAACCCACCAGCCCACGTTCCTTGTCTCATTGTTCAGAGCTCCATGGGCACTCTCAAAGCAGCCCGAGTTGGAACAGGTGGCAGCTTGTCCTTGGCGGCACCTGATATTCGTGGAAATCCTGCTGCCAGCCTGCCCCTGAGGAACAAGGCCCTACCTGGTACTGACAATGGCTTCTGCCCGGAGAAACAAAACCCACCAGTCCACACTCCTGGTCTCCGTTTGCAGAGCTCCATGGGCACTCTCAAAGCAGCCCGAGTTGGCACAAGTGGCAGCTTGTCCCTGGATGGCACCTTGATATTCGTGGAAATCCAGCAGGCAGCCGGCCACAAATAGCCAAAGGCCTACCTGGTATGGACAATGGCTTAGTCCAAGGGAAATAAAACCCCAAACCCCACGTTCCGGGTCTCAGTTTTAAGAGCTCCCTCGTCACTCTCATAGCAGCCCAAGTTGGCAGAGGTGCCAGCTTCTCCCTGGGAGGCACCTTGATATTCGTGGAAATCCAGCATCCAGCTGGCCCCAGAGGAACAACGGCCTACCTGGAACTGACAAAGACTTCTGGCCGCGGAAAAAAACCCACCAGCCCACGTTCCTTGTCTCATTGTTCAGAGAATCATGGGCACTCTCAAAGCAGCCCGAGTTGGCACAGGTGGCATCTTGTCCATGGGAGGCACCTTGATATTCGTGGAAATCCAGCAGGCAGCCTGTCCCTGAGGAACAAGGCCCTACCTTGCACTGACAAAGGCTTCTGCCCGGGTAAACAAAACCCACAACCCTACGTTTCTGGTCTCCGTTTGCAGAGATCCATGGGCACTCTCAAAGCAGCCCGAGTTGGCACAGGTGGCAGCTTGTCCCTGGGCGGCACCTTGATATTCGTGGAAATCCAGCAAGCGGCCTAACCCTAGGAAACAGTGGCCTACCTAGTGCTGACAATGGCTTCTGCCCGGGGAAACAAAACCCACCAGTCCACACTCCTGGTTTCAATTTGCAGAGCTCCATGGGCACTCTCAAAGCAGCCCGAGTTGGCACAATTGGCAGCTTGTCCCTGGGCGGCACCTTGATATTCGTGGAAATCCAGCAGGCAGCCGGCCACAAATGGCCAAATGCCTACCTGGTATTCACAATGGCTTCGTCCAAGGGAAAAAAAACCCAAAACCCCACGTTCCAAGTCTCAGTTTGCAGAGCTCCATGGTCACTCTCAAAGCAGCGCGAGTTGGCACAGGTGGCAGCTTGTCCCTGGGCGGCATCTTGATATTTGTGGAAAAGAAGCATGCCGCCTGCCCCTAAGGAACAAGGCCCTACCTGGTACAGACAAAGGCTTCTGCATGGGGAAACAAAACCCACAACCCTACGTTCCTGGTCTCCGTTTGCAGAGCTCCATGGGCACTCTCAAAGCAGCCTGAGTTTGCACAGGTGGCAGCTTGTCCATGGGAGGCACCTTGATATTCGTGGAAATCCAGCAGGCAGCCGGCCCCTGAGGAACAAGGGCCTACCTGGCACTGACAAATGCTTCTTCCCGCAGAAACAAAACCCACCAGCCCACGTTCCTTGTCTCATTTTTCAGAGATTCATGGGCACTCTCAAAGCAGCCCGAGTTGGCACAGGTGGCAGCTTGTCCCTGGGCGGCACCTTGATATTTGTGGAAATCCAGGAGGCAACCTGCCAGAAAAGGCCGAGGGCCTACCTGGTACTGCAAATGCTTCTGCCCAAGGAGACAAAATCCACCAGCCCACGTTCCTGGTCTCAGTTAGCAGAGCTCCATGGGCACTCTCAAAGCAGCCCGAGTTGGCACAGGTGGCAGCTTGTCCCTGTGCGGCATCTTGATATTCGTGGAAATCCATCAGGCAGCCTGCCCCTGAGGTAGAAGGCACTACCTGGTACTGACAAAGGCTTCTGCCCGGGGAAACAAAACCCACCAGCCCACGTTCCTGGTCTCAGTTTGCAGAGCTCCATGGGCACTCTCAAAGCAGCCTGAGTTTGCACAGGTGGCAGCTTGTCCATGGGAGGCACCTTGATATTCGTGGAAATCCAGCAGGCAGCCGGCCCCTGAGGAACAAGGGCCTACCTGGCACTGACAAAGGCTTCTTCCCGCAGAAACAAAACCCACCAACCCACGTTCCTTGTCTCATTTTTCAGAGATTCATGGGCACTCTCAAAGCAGCGCGAGTTGGCACAGGTGGCAGCTTGTCCCTGGGCGGCACCTTGATATTCATGGAAATCCAGCAGACTGCCGGCCCCTGAGGAATAAGGGCCTACCTGGTACAGACAAAGGCTTCTGCTCGGGGAAACAAAACCCACCAGCCCACGTTCCTGGTCTCAGTTTGCAGAGCTCCATGGGCACTCTCAAAGCAGCACTAGTTGGCACAGGTGGCAGCTTCTCCCTGGGAGGCACCTTGATATTCGTGGAAATCCAGCATTCAGCCGGCCCCAGAGATAAAAAGGGCCTACCTGGTACTGACAAAGGCTTCTGGCCGCGGAAAAAAATCCACCAGCCCACGTTCCTTGTCTCATTGTTCAGAGCTCCAAGGGCACTCTCAAAGCAGCCCGAGTTGGCACAGGTGGCAGCTTGTCCTTGGCGGCACCTGGATATTCGTGGAAGTCCTGCTGCCAGCCTGCCCCTGAGGAACAAGGGCCTACCTGGTACTAACAATGGCTTCTGCCCGGAGAAACAAGACCCACTAGTCCATACTCCTGGTCTCAGTTTGCAGAGCTCCATGGGCACTCTCAAAGCAGCCCGAGTTGGCACAGGTGGCAGCTTGTCCCTGGGCGGCACCTTGATATTCGTGGAAATCCAGCAGGCAGCCGGCCACAAATGGCCGAAGGCCTACCTGGTAGAGACAAAGGCTTCTGCATGGGGAAACAAAACCCACAACACCACGTTCCAGGTCTCCGTTTGCAGAGCTCCATGGGCACTCTCAAAGCAGCCCAAGTTGGCACAGGTGGCAGCTTGTCCATGGGAGGCATCTTGATATACGCGGAAATACAGCAGGCAGCCGGCCCCTGAGGAACAAGGGCCTACCTGGCACTGACAAAGGCTTCTTCCCGCAGAAACAAAACCCACCAGCCCACGTTCCTGGTCTCATTGTTCAGAGATTAATGGGCTCTATCAAAGCAGCCCGAGTTGGCACAGGTGGCAGCTTGTCCCTGGGCGGCACCTTGATATTTGTGGAAATCCAGCAGGCAGCCGGCCCCTGTGGAACAAGGGCCTACCTGGTACAGACAAAGGCTTCTGCTCGGGGAAACAAAACCCACCACCCCACGTTCCTGGTCTCAGTTTGCAGAGCTCCATGGGCACTCTCAAAGCAGCACTAGTTGGCACAGGTGGCAGCTTCTCCCTGGGGGGCACCTTGATATTCGTGGAAATCCAGCATTCAGCTGGCCCCAGAGATAAAAAGGGCCTACCTGGTACTGACAAAGGCTTCTGGCCGCGGAAAAAAACCCACCAGCCCACGTTCCTTGTCTCATTGTTCAGAGCTCCATGGGCACTCTCAAAGCAGCCCGAGTTGGAACAGGTGGCAGCTTGTCCTTGGCGGCACCTGAATATTCGTGGAAATCCTGCTGCCAGCCTGCCCCTGAGGAACAAGGCCCTACCTGGTACTGACAATGGCTTCTGCCCGGAGAAACAAAACCCACCAGTCCACACTCCTGGTCTCCGTTTGCAGAGCTCCATGGGCACTCTCAAAGCAGCCCGAGTTGGCACAAGTGGCAGCTTGTCCCTGGATGGCACCTTGATATTCGTGGAAATCCAGCAGGCAGCCGGCCACAAATAGCCAAAGGCCTACCTGGTATGGACAATGGCTTAGTCCAAGGGAAATAAAACCCCAAACCCCACGTTCCGGGTCTCAGTTTTAAGAGCTCCCTCGTCACTCTCATAGCAGCCCAAGTTGGCAGAGGTGCCAGCTTCTCCCTGGGAGGCACCTTGATATTCGTGGAAATCCAGCATCCAGCTGGCCCCAGAGGAACAACGGCCTACCTGGAACTGACAAAGACTTCTGGCCGCGGAAAAAAACCCACCAGCCCACGTTCCTTGTCTCATTGTTCAGAGAATCATGGGCACTCTCAAAGCAGCCCGAGTTGGCACAGGTGGCATCTTGTCCATGGGAGGCACCTTGATATTCGTGGAAATCCAGCAGGCAGCCTGTCCCTGAGGAACAAGGCCCTACCTTGCACTTTCAAAGGCTTCTGCCCGGGTAAACAAAACCCACAACCCTACGTTTCTGGTCTCCGTTTGCAGAGCTCCATGGGCACCCTCAAAGCAGCCCGAGTTGGCACAGGTGGCAGCTTGTCCCTGGGCGGCACCTTGATATTCGTGGAAATCCAGCAAGCGGCCTAACCCTAGGAAACAGTGGCCTACCTAGTACTGACAATGGCTTCTGCCCGGGGAAACAAAACCCACCAGCCCACGTTCCTGGTCTCTGTTTGCAGAGCTCCATGGGCACTCTCAAAGCAGCCCGAGTTGGCACAGGTGGCAGCTTGTCCCTGTGCGGCATCTTGATATTCGTGGAAATCCATCAGGCAGCCTGCCCCTGAGGTAGAAGGCACTACCTGGTACTGACAAAGGCTTCTGCATGGGGAAACAAAACCCACCACCCCACGTTCCTGGTCTCAGTTTGCAGAGCTCCATGAGCACTCTCAAAGCAGCCCGAGTTGGCACAGGTGGCAGCTTGTCCCTGGGCGGCACCTTGATATTCGTGGAAATCGAGCAGGCAGCCGGCCAGAAATGGCCGAAGGCCTACCTGGCAGAGACAAAGGCTTCTGCATGGGGAAACAAAACCCACAACACCACGTTCCAGGTCTCAGTTTGCAGAGCTCCATGGGCACTCTCAAAGCAGCCCAAGTTTGCACAGGTGGCAGCTTGTCCATGGGAGGCACCTTGATATTTGTGGAAATCCAGCAGGCAGCCGGCCCCTGAGGAACAAGGGCCTACCTGGCACTGACAAAGGCTTCTTCCCGCAGAAACAAAACCCACCAGCCCACGTTCCTGGTCTCAGTTTGCAGAGCTCCATGAGCACTCTCAAAGCAGCCCGAGTTGGCACAGGTAGCAGCTTGTCCCTGGGCGGCATCATGATATTCGTGGAAATCCAGCAGGCAGCCGGCCAGAAAGGGCCGAGGGCCTAGCTTGTACTGCAAATGCTTCTGCCCAAGGAGACAAAATACACCAGCCCACGTTCCTGGTCTCAGTTTGCAGAGCTCCATGGGCACTCTCAAAGCAGCCCAAGTTTGCACAGGTGGCAGCTTGTCCATGGGAGTCACCTTGATATTCGTGGAAATCCAGCCGGCAGCCGGCCCCTGAGGAACAAGGGCCTACCCGGCACTGACAAGGCTTCTGCCCAAGGAGACAAAACCCACCAGCCTACGTTCCTGGTCTCAGTTTGCAGAGCTCCATGGGCACTCTCAAAGCAGCGCGAGTTTGCACAGGTGGCAGCTTGTCCCTGGGCGGCATCTTGATATTTGTGGAATTCCAGCAGGCAGCCTGCTCCTGAGGTAGAAGGCACTACCTGGTACTGACAAAGGCTTCTGCACAGGAAAACAATACTCAGAACCCCACGTTCCTGGTCTCAGCTTGCAGAGCTCCATGGGCACTCTCAAAGCAGCCAGAGTTGGCACAGCTGGCAGCTTGCCCCTGGGCAGCATCTTGGTATTCGGGGAAATCAAGCATGCCGCCTGCCCCTAAGGAACAAGGCCCTACCTGGTACAGACAAAGGCTTCTGCATGGGGAAACAAAACCCACAACCCTACGTTCCTGGTCTCCGTTTGCAGAGCTCCATGGGCACTCTCAAAGCAGCCTGAGTTTGCACAGGTGGCAGCTTGTCCATGGGAGGCACCTTGATATTCGTGGAAATCCAGCAGGCAGCCGGCCCCTGAGGAACAAGGGCCTACCTGGCACTGACAAATGCTTCTTCCCGCAGAAACAAAACCCACCAACCCACGTTCCTTGTCTCATTTTTCAGAGATTCATGGGCACTCTCAAAGCAGCCCGAGTTGGCACAGGTGGCAGCTTGTCCCTGGGCGGCACCTTGATATTTGGGGAAATCCAGGAGGCAACCTGCCAGAAAAGGCCGAGGGCCTACCTGGTACTGCAAATGCTTCTGCCCAAGGAGACAAAATCCACCAGCCCACGTTCCTGGTCTCAGTTAGCAGAGCTCCATGGGCACTCTCAAAGCAGCCCGAGTTGGCACAGGTGGCAGCTTGTCCCTGTGCGGCATCTTGATATTCGTGGAAATCCATCAGGCAGCCTGCCCCTGAGGTAGAAGGCACTACCTGGTACTGACAAAGGCTTCTGCCCGGGGAAACAAAACCCACCAGCCCACGTTCCTGGTCTCAGTTTGCAGAGCTCCATGGGCACTCTCAAAGCAGCCTGAGTTTGCACAGGTGGCAGCTTGTCCATGGGAGGCACCTTGATATTCGTGGAAATCCAGCAGGCAGCCGGCCCCTGAGGAACAAGGGCCTACCTGGCACAGACAAAGGCTTCTTCCCGCAGAAACAAAACCCACCAACCCACGTTCCTTGTCTCATTTTTCAGAGATTCATGGGCACTCTCAAAGCAGCGCGAGTTGGCACAGGTGGCAGCTTGTCCCTGGGCGGCATCTTGATATTTGTGGAAATCCAGCAGGCTTCCGGCCCCTGAGGAACAAGGCCCTACCTGGTACAGACAAAGGCTTCTGCTCGGGGAAACAAAACCCACCAGCCCACGTTCCTGGTCTCAGTTTGCAGAGCTCCATGGGCACTCTCAAAGCAGCACTAGTTGGCACAGGTGGCAGCTTCTCCCTGGGAGGCACCTTGATATTCGTGGAAATCCAGCATCCAGCTGGCCCCAGAGGAACAACGGCCTACCTGGAACTGACAAAGACTTCTGGCCGCGGAAAAAAACCCACCAGCCCACGTTCCTTGTCTCATTGTTCAGAGAATCATGGGCACTCTCAAAGCAGCCCGAGTTGGCACAGGTGGCATCTTGTCCATGGGAGGCACCTTGATATTCGTGGAAATCCAGCAGGCAGCCTGTCCCTGAGGAACAAGGCCCTACCTTGCACTGACAAAGGCTTCTGCCCGGGTAAACAAAACCCACAACCCTACGTTTCTGGTCTCCGTTTGCAGAGCTCCATGGGCACTCTCAAAGCAGCCCGAGTTGGCACAGGTGGCAGCTTGTCCCTGGGCGGCACCTTGATATTCGTGGAAATCCAGCAAGCGGCCTAACCCTAGGAAACAGTGGCCTACCTAGTGCTGACAATGGCTTCTGCCCGGGGAAACAAAACCCACCAGTCCACACTCCTGGTTTCAATTTGCAGAGCTCCATGGGCACTCTCAAAGCAGCCCGAGTTGGCACAATTGGCAGCTTGTCCCTGGGCGGCACCTTGATATTCGTGGAAATCCAGCAGGCAGCCGGCCACAAATGGCCAAATGCCTACCTGGTATTCACAATGGCTTCGTCCAAGGGAAAAAAAACCCAAAACCCCACGTTCCAAGTCTCAGTTTGCAGAGCTCCATGGTCACTCTCAAAGCAGCGCGAGTTGGCACAGGTGGCAGCTTGTCCCTGGGCGGCATCTTGATATTTGTGGAAATGAAGCATGCCGCCTGCCCCTAAGGAACAAGGCCCTACCTGGTACAGACAAAGGCTTCTGCATGGGGAAACAAAACCCACAACCCTACGTTCCTGGTCTCCGTTTGCAGAGCTCCATGGGCACTCTCAAAGCAGCCTGAGTTTGCACAGGTGGCAGCTTGTCCATGGGAGGCACCTTGATATTCGTGGAAATCCAGCAGGCAGCCGGCCCCTGAGGAACAAGGGCCTACCTGGCACTGACAAATGCTTCTTCCCGCAGAAACAAAACCCACCAACCCACGTTCCTTGTCTCATTTTTCAGAGATTCATGGGCACTCTCAAAGCAGCCCGAGTTGGCACAGGTGGCAGCTTGTCCCTGGGCGGCACCTTGATATTTGTGGAAATCCAGGAGGCAACCTGCCAGAAAAGGCCGAGGGCCTACCTGGTACTACAAATGCTTCTGCCCAAGGAGACAAAATCCACCAGCCCACGTTCCTGGTCTCAGTTAGCAGAGCTCCATGGGCACTCTCAAAGCAGCCCGAGTTGGCACAGGTGGCAGCTTGTCCCTGTGCGGCATCTTGATATTCGTGGAAATCCATCAGGCAGCCTGCCCCTGAGGTAGAAGGCACTACCTGGTACTGACAAAGGCTTCTGCCCGGGGAAACAAAACCCACCAGCCCACGTTCCTGGTCTCAGTTTGCAGAGCTCCATGGGCACTCTCAAAGCAGCCTGAGTTTGCACAGGTGGCAGCTTGTCCATGGGAGGCACCTTGATATTCGTGGAAATCCAGCAGGCAGCCGGCCCCTGAGGAACAAGGGCCTACCTGGCACTGACAAAGGCTTCTTCCCGCAGAAACAAAACCCACCAACCCACGTTCCTTGTCTCATTTTTCAGAGATTCATGGGCACTCTCAAAGCAGCGCGAGTTGGCACAGGTGGCAGCTTGTCCCTGGGCGGCACCTTGATATTTGTGGAAATCCAGCAGGCTTCCGGCCCCTGAGGAATAAGGGCCTACCTGGTACAGACAAAGGCTTCTGCTCGGGGAAACAAAACCCACCAGCCCACGTTCCTGGTCTCAGTTTGCAGAGCTCCATGGGCACTCTCAAAGCAGCACTAGTTGGCACAGGTGGCAGCTTCTCCCTGGGGGGCACCTTGATATTCGTGGAAATCCAGCATTCAGCTGGCCCCAGAGATAAAAAGGGCCTACCTGGTACTGACAAAGGCTTCTGGCCGCGGAAAAAAACCCACCAGCCCACGTTCCTTGTCTCATTGTTCAGAGCTCCATGGGCACTCTCAAAGCAGCCCGAGTTGGAACAGGTGGCAGCTTGTCCTTGGCGGCACCTGAATATTCGTGGAAATCCTGCTGCCAGCCTGCCCCTGAGGAACAAGGCCCTACCTGGTACTGACAATGGCTTCTGCCCGGAGAAACAAAACCCACCAGTCCACACTCCTGGTCTCAGTTTGCAGAGCTCCATGGGCACTCTCAAAGCAGCCCGAGTTGTCACAAGTGGCAGCTTGTCCCTGGATAGCACCTTGATATTCGTGGAAATCCAGCAGGCAGCCGGCCACAAATAGCCAAAGGCCTACCTGGTATGGACAATGGCTTAGTCCAAGGGAAATAAAACCCCAAACCCCACGTTCCGGGTCTCAGTTTTAAGAGCTCCCTCGTCACTCTCATAGCAGCCCAAGTTGGCAGAGGTGCCAGCTTCTCCCTGGGAGGCACCTTGATATTCGTGGAAATCCAGCATCCAGCTGGCCCCAGAGGAACAACGGCCTACCTGGAACTGACAAAGACTTCTGGCCGCGGAAAAAAACCCACCAGCCCACGTTCCTTGTCTCATTGTTCAGAGAATCATGGGCACTCTCAAAGCAGCCCGAGTTGGCACAGGTGGCATCTTGTCCATGGGAGGCACCTTGATATTCGTGGAAATCCAGCAGGCAGCCTGTCCCTGAGGAACAAGGCCCTACCTTGCACTTTCAAAGGCTTCTGCCCGGGTAAACAAAACCCACAACCCTACGTTTCTGGTCTCCGTTTGCAGAGCTCCATGGGCACTCTCAAAGCAGCCCGAGTTGGCACAGGTGGCAGCTTGTCCCTGGGCGGCACCTTGATATTCGTGGAAATCCAGCAAGCGGCCTAACCCTAGGAAACAGTGGCCTACCTAGTACTGACAATGGCTTCTGCCCGGGGAAACAAAACCCACCAGCCCACGTTCCTGGTCTCTGTTTGCAGAGCTCCATGGGCACTCTCAAAGCAGCCCGAGTTGGCACAGGTGGCAGCTTGTCCCTGTGCGGCATCTTGATATTCGTGGAAATCCATCAGGCAGCCTGCCCCTGAGGAAGAAGGCACTACCTGGTACTGACAAAGGCTTCTGCATGGGGAAACAAAACCCACCACCCCACGTTCCTGGTCTCAGTTTGCAGAGCTCCATGAGCACTCTCAAAGCAGCCCGAGTTGGCACAGGTGGCAGCTTGTCCCTGGGCGGCATCATGATATTCGTGGAAATCCAGTCGGCAGCCGGCCCCTGAGAAACAAGGCCCTACCTGGTACTGCAAATGGTTTGTCTCCCCAAGGAGACAAACCCACCAGCCCACGTTCCTGGTCTCAGAATACAGTGCTCCATGGGCACTCTCAAAGTAGCCCGAGTTAGCACGGGTGGCAGCTTGTCCCTGGGCGGCACCTTGATATTCGTGGAAATCCAGCAAGCGGCCTAACCCTAGGAAACAGTGGCCTAACTAGTGCTGACAATGGCTTCTGCCCGGGGAAAGAAAACTCACCAGTCCACACTCCTGGTCTCAGTTTGCCGAGCTCCATGGTCACTCACAAAGCAGCCCGAGTTGGCACAAGTGGCAGCTTGTCCCTGGGCGGCACCTTGATATTCGTGGAAATCCAGTAGGCAGCCGGCCACAAATGGCCAAAGGCCTACCTGGTATTGACAATGGCTTAGTCCAAGGGAAAAAAAACCCAAAACCCCACGTTCCAGGTCTCAGTTTGCAGAGCTCCATGGACACTCTCAAAGCAGCGCGAGTTGGCACAGGTGGCAGCTTGTCCTTGGGCGGCATCTTGATATTTGTGGAAATGAAGCATGCCGCCTGCCCCTAAGGAACAAGGCCCTACCTGGTACTGACAAAGTCTTCTGCACAGGAAAACAATACTCAGAACCCCACGTTCCTGGTCTCAGTTTGCAGAGCTGCATGGCCACTCTCAAAGAAGCCAGAGTTGACACTGGTAGCAGCTTGTCCCAGGGAGGCACCATGATATTCGTGGAAATCCACTAGAAAACCAGCGCCGAAGGGCCCAGGGCCGACATGGTACAGAGAAAGGCTTCTGCCCGGGGAAAGTAAAACCCACCAGCCCACGTTCCTGGTCTCAGTTTGCAGAGCTCCATGGGCACTCTCAAAGCAGCCCGAGTTGGCACAAGTGGCAGCTTGTCCCTGGGCGGCACCTTGATATTCGTGGAAATCCTGCTGCCAGCCGGCCACAAATGGCCGAAGGCCTACCTGGTAGAGACAAAGGCTTCTGCATGGGGAAACAAAACCCACAACACCACGTTCCAGGTCTCAGTTTGCAGAGCTCCATGGGCACTCTGAAAGCAGCCCAAGTTTTCGCAGGTGGCAGCTTGTCCATGGGAGGCATCTTGATATACGTGGAAATCCAGCAGGCAGCCGGCCAGAAAGGGCCGAGGGCCTAGCTTGTACTGCAAATGCTTCTGCCCAAGGAGACAAAACCCACCACCCCACGTTCCTGGTCTCAGTTTGCAGAGCTCCATGGGCACTCTCATAGCAGCCCAAGTTTGCACAGCTGGCAGCTTGTCCATGGGAGGCACCTTGATATTCGTGGAAATCCAGCAGGCAGCCGGCCCCTGAGGAACAAGGGCATACCTGGCATTGACAAAGGCTTCTTCCCGCAGAAACAAAACCCACCAGCCCACGTTCCTGGTCTCATGGTTCAGAGATTAATGGGCTCTCTCAAAGCAGCCCGAGTTGGCACAGGTGGCAGCTTGTCCATGGGAGGCACCTTGATATTCGTGGAAATCCAGCAGGCAGCCGGCCCCTGAGGAACAAGGGCCTACCTGGTACAGACAAAGGCTTCTGCTCGGGGAAACAAAACCCACCACCCCACGTTCCTGGTCTCAGTTTGCAGAGCTCCATGGGCACTCTCAAAGAAGCCAGAGTTGACACTGGTAGCAGCTTGTCCCAGGGAGGCACCATGATATTCGTGGAAATCCACTAGAAAACCGGCGCCGAAGGGCCCAGGGCCAACATGGTACAGAGAAAAGCTTCTGCCCGGGGAAAGCAAAATCCACCAGCCCACGTTCCTGGTCTCAGTTTGCAGAGCTCCATGGGCACTCTCAAAGCAGCCCGAGTTGGCACAGGTGGCAGCTTGTCCCTGGGCGGCACCTTGATATTCTTGGAAATCCAGCAGGCAGCCGGCCCGTGAGGAACAAGGGCCTACGTGGTACAGACAAAGGCTTCTGCTCGGGGAAACAAAACCCACCAGCCCACGTTCCTGTTCTCAGTTTGCAGAGCTCCATGGGCACTCTCAAAGCAGCACTAGTTGGCACAGGTGGCAGCTTGTCCCTGGGAGGCACCTTGATATTCGTTGAAATCCAGCATTTAGCTGGCCCACGAGATAAAAAGGTCCAACCTGGTACTGACAAAGACTTCTGGCCGCGGAAAAAAACCCACCAGCCCACGTTCCTGGTCTCATTGTTCAGAGATCCATGGGCACTCTCAAAGCAGCCCGAGTTGGCACAGGTGGCAGCTTGTCCCTGGGCGGCACCTGGATATTCGTGGAAATCCTGCTGCCAGCCTGCCCCTGAGGAACCAAGCCCTACCTGGTAGTGACAATGGCTTCTGCCCGGAGAAACAAAACCCACCAGTGCACACTCCTGGTCTCAGTTTGCAGAGCTCCATGGTCACTCTCAAAGCAGCCCGAGTTGGCACAAGTGGCAGCTTGTCCCTGGGGGGCACCTTGATATTCGTGGAAATCCAGCAGGCAGCCGGCCACAAATGGCCGAAGGCCTACCTGGTAGAGACAAAGGCTTCTGCATGGGGAAACAAAACCCACAACACCACGTTCCAGGTCTCAGTTTGCAGAGCTCCATGGGCACTCTGAAAGCAGCCCAAGTTTGCACAGGTGGCAGCTTGTCCATGGGAGGCACCTTGATATACGTGGAAATCCAGCAGGCAGCCGGCCCCTGAGGAACAAGGGCCTACCTGGCACTGACAAAGGCTTCTTCCCGCAGAAACAAAAACCACCAGCCCACGTTCCTGGTCTCAGTTTGCAGAGCTCCATGGGCACTCTCAAAGCAGCCCGAGTTAGCACGGGTGGCAGCTTGTCCCTGGGTGGCACCCTGATATAAGTGGAAATCCAGCAGGCAGCCGGCCAGAAAGGGCCGAGGGCCTAGCTTGTACTGCAAATGCTTCTGCCCAAGGAGACAAAACCCACCAGCCCACGTTCCTGGTCTCAGTTTGCAGAGCTCCATGGGCACTCTCAAAGCAGCCCGAGTTGGCACAGGTGGCAGCTTGTCCCTGTGCGGCATCTTGATATTCGTGGAAATCCATCAGGCAGCCTGCCCCTGAGGTAGAAGGCACTACCTGGTACTGACAAAGGCTTCTGCATGGGGAAACAAAACCCACCAGCCCACGTTCCTGGTCTCAGTTTGCAGAGCTCCATGGGCACTCTCAAAGCAGCCCGAGTTGGCACAGGTGGCAGCTTGTCCCTGGGCGGCATCATGATATTCGTGGAAATCCAGTCGGCAGCCGGCCCCTGAGAAACAAGGCCCTACCTGGTACTGCAAATGCTTCTCCCCAAGGAGACAAACCCACCAGCCCACGTTCCTGGTCTCAGAATACAGTGCTCCATGGGCACTCTCAAAGTAGCCCGAGTTAGCACGGGTGGCAGCTTGTCCCTGGGCGGCACCTTGATATTCGTGGAAATCCAGCAGGCAGCCGGCCAGAAAGGGCCGAGGGCCTAGCTTGTACTGCAAATGCTTCTGCCCAAGGAGACAAAACCCACCAGCCTACGTTCCTGGTCTCAGTTTGCAGAGCTCCATAGGCACTCTCAAAGCAGCGCGAGTTGGCACAGGTGGCAGCTTGCCCCTTGGCAGCATCTTGGTATTCGGGGAAATCAAGCATGCCGCCTGCCCCTAAGGAACAAGGCCCTTCCTGGTACAGACAAAGGCTTCTGCATGGGGAAACAAAACCCACAACCCCACGTTCCTGGTCTCAGTTTGCAGAGCTCCATGGGCACTCTCAAAGCAGCCCAAGTTTGCAGAGGTGGCAGCTTGTCCATGGGAGGCACCTTGATATTCGTGGAAATCCAGCAGGCAGCCGGCCCCTGAGGAACAAGGGCATACCTGGCATTGACAAAGGCTTCTTCCCGCAGAAACAAAACCCACCAGCCCACGTTCCTGGTCTCATGGTTCAGAGATTAATGGGCTCTCTCAAAGCAGCCCGAGTTGGCACAGGTGGCAGCTTGTCCATGGGAGGCACCTTGATATTCGTGGAAATCCAGCAGGCAGCCGGCCCCTGAGGAACAAGGGCCTACCTGGTACAGACAAAGGCTTCTGCTCGGGGAAACAAAACCCACCAGCCCACGTTCCTGTTCTCAGTTTGCAGAGCTCCATGGGCACTCTCAAAGCAGCACTAGTTGGCACAGGTGGCAGCTTGTCCATGGGAGGCACCTTGATATTCGTTGAAATCCAGCATTTAGCTGGCCCCCGAGATAAAAAGGTCCAACCTGGTACTGAAAAAGACTTCTGGCCGCGGAAAAAAAACCCACCAGCCCACGTTCCTTGTCTCATTGTTCAGAGATCCATGGGCACTCTCAAAGCAGCCCGAGTTGGCACAGGTGGCAGCTTGTCCCTGGGCGGCACCTGGATATTCGTGGAAATCCTGCTGCCAGCCTGCCCCTGAGGAACCAAGCCCTACCTGGTAGTGACAATGGCTTCTGCCCGGAGAAACAAGACCCACCAGTGCACACTCCTGGTCTCAGTTTGCAGAGCTCCATGGTCACTCTCAAAGCAGCCCGAGTTGGCACAAGTGGCAGCTTGTCCCTGGGGGGCACCTTGATATTCGTGGAAATCCAGCAGGCAGCCGGCCACAAATGGCCGAAGGCCTACCTGGTAGAGACAAAGGCTTCTGCATGGGGAAACAAAACCCACAACACCACGTTCCAGGTCTCAGTTTGCAGAGCTCCATGGGCACTCTGAAAGCAGCCCAAGTTTGCACAGGTGGCAGCTTGTCCATGGGAGGCACCTTGATATACGTGGAAATCCAGCAGGCAGCCGGCCCCTGAGGAACAAGGGCCTACCTGGCACTGACAAAGGCTTCTTCCCGCAGAAACAAAAACCACCAGCCCACGTTCCTGGTCTCAGTTTGCAGAGCTCCATGGGCACTCTCAAAGCAGCCCGAGTTAGCACGGGTGGCAGCTTGTCCCTGGGTGGCACCCTGATATAAGTGGAAATCCAGCAGGCAGCCGGCCAGAAAGGGCCGAGGGCCTAGCTTGTACTGCAAATGCTTCTGCCCAAGGAGACAAAACCCACCAGCCCACGTTCCTGGTCTCAGTTTGCAGAGCTCCATGGGCACTCTCAAAGCAGCCCGAGTTGGCACAGGTGGCAGCTTGTCCCTGTGCGGCATCTTGATATTCGTGGAAATCCATCAGGCAGCCTGCCCCTGAGGTAGAAGGCACTACCTGGTACTGACAAAGGCTTCTGCATGGGGAAACAAAACCCACCACCCCACGTTCCTGGTCTCAGTTTGCAGAGCTCCATGGGCATTCTCAAAGCAGCGCGAGTTGGCACAGGTGGCAGCTTGCCCCTTGGCAGCATCTTGGTATTCGGGGAAATCAAGCATGCCGCCTGCCCCTAAGGAACAAGGCCCTTCCTGGTACAGACAAAGGCTTCTGCATGGGGAAACAAAACCCACAACCCCACGTTCCTGGTCTCAGTTTGCAGAGCTCCATGGGCACTCTCAAAGCAGCCCAAGTTTGCAGAGGTGGCAGCTTGTCCATTGGAGGCACCTTGATATTCGTGGAAATCCAGCAGGCAGCCGGCCCCTGAGGAACAAGGGCCTACCTGGCATTGACAAAGGCTTCTTCCCGCAGAAACAAAACCCACCAGCCCACGTTCCTGGTCTCATGGTTCAGAGATTAATGGGCTCTCTCAAAGCACCCCGAGTTGGCACAGGTGGCAGCTTGTCCCTGTGCGGCATCTTGATATTCGTGGAAATCCAGCAGGCAGCCGGCCCCTGAGGAACAAGGGCCTACCTGGTACAGACAAAGGCTTCTGCTCGGGGAAACAAAACCCACCAGCCCACGTTCCTGGTCTCAGTTTGCAGAGCTCCATGGGCACTCTCAAAGAAGCCAGAGTTGACACTGGTAGCAGCTTGTCCCAGGGAGGCACCATGATATTCGTGGAAATCCACTAGAAAACCGGCGCCGAAGGGCCCAGGGCCAACATGGTACAGAGAAAGGCTTCTGCCCGGGGAAAGCAAAACCCACCAGCCCACGTTCCTTGTCTCATTGTTCAGAGATCCATGGGCACTCTCAAAGCAGCCCGAGTTGGCACAGGTGGCAGCTTGTCCCTGGGCGGCACCTGGATATTCGTGGAAATCCTGCTGCCAGCCTGCCCCTGAGGAACCAAGCCCTACCTGGTAGTGACAATGGCTTCTGCCCGGAGAAACAAAACCCACCAGTGCACACTCCTGGTCTCAGTTTGCAGAGCTCCATGGTCACTCTCAAAGCAGCCCGAGTTGGCACAAGTGGCAGCTTGTCCCTGGGGGGCACCTTGATATTCGTGGAAATCCAGCAGGCAGCCGGCCACAAATGGCCGAAGGCCTACCTGGTAGAGACAAAGGCTTCTGCATGGGGAAACAAAACCCACAACACCACGTTCCAGGTCTCAGTTTGCAGAGCTCCATGGGCACTCTGAAAGCAGCCCAAGTTTGCACAGGTGGCAGCTTGTCCATGGGAGGCACCTTGATATACGTGGAAATCCAGCAGGCAGCCGGCCCCTGAGGAACAAGGGCCTACCTGGCACTGACAAAGGCTTCTTCCCGCAGAAACAAAAACCACCAGCCCACGTTCCTGGTCTCAGTTTGCAGAGCTCCATGGGCACTCTCAAAGCAGCCCGAGTTAGCACGGGTGGCAGCTTGTCCCTGGGTGGCACCCTGATATAAGTGGAAATCCAGCAGGCAGCCGGCCAGAAAGGGCCGAGGGCCTAGCTTGTACTGCAAATGCTTCTGCCCAAGGAGACAAAACCCACCAGCCCACGTTCCTGGTCTCAGTTTGCAGAGCTCCATGGGCACTCTCAAAGCAGCCCGAGTTGGCACAGGTGGCAGCTTGTCCCTGTGCGGCATCTTGATATTCGTGGAAATCCATCAGGCAGCCTGCCCCTGAGGTAGAAGGCACTACCTGGTACTGACAAAGGCTTCTGCATGGGGAAACAAAACCCACCACCCCACGTTCCTGGTCTCAGTTTGCAGAGCTCCATGGGCATTCTCAAAGCAGCGCGAGTTGGCACAGGTGGCAGCTTGCCCCTTGGCAGCATCTTGGTATTCGGGGAAATCAAGCATGCCGCCTGCCCCTAAGGAACAAGGCCCTTCCTGGTACAGACAAAGGCTTCTGCATGGGGAAACAAAACCCACAACCCCACGTTCCTGGTCTCAGTTTGCAGAGCTCCATGGGCACTCTCAAAGCAGCCCAAGTTTGCAGAGGTGGCAGCTTGTCCATTGGAGGCACCTTGATATTCGTGGAAATCCAGCAGGCAGCCGGCCCCTGAGGAACAAGGGCCTACCTGGCATTGACAAAGGCTTCTTCCCGCAGAAACAAAACCCACCAGCCCACGTTCCTGGTCTCATGGTTCAGAGATTAATGGGCTCTCTCAAAGCAGCCCGAGTTGGCACAGGTGGCAGCTTGTCCCTGTGCGGCATCTTGATATTCGTGGAAATCCAGCAGGCAGCCGGCCCCTGAGGAACAAGGGCCTACCTGGTACAGACAAAGGCTTCTGCTCGGGGAAACAAAACCCACCAGCCCACGTTCCTGGTCTCAGTTTGCAGAGCTCCATGGGCACTCTCAAAGAAGCCAGAGTTGACACTGGTAGCAGCTTGTCCCAGGGAGGCACCATGATATTCGTGGAAATCCACTAGAAAACCGGCGCCGAAGGGCCCAGGGCCAACATGGTACAGAGAAAGGCTTCTGCCCGGGGAAAGCAAAACCCACCAGCCCACGTTCCTTGTCTCATTGTTCAGAGATCCATGGGCACTCTCAAAGCAGCCCGAGTTGGCACAGGTGGCAGCTGGTCCCTGGGCGGCACCTTGATATTCTTGGAAATCCAGCAGGCAGCCGGCCCCTGAGGAACAAGGGCCTACGTGGTACAGACAAAGGCTTCTGCTCGGGGAAACAAAACCCACAAGCCCACGTTCCTGGTCTCAGTTTGCAGAGCTCCATGGGCACTCTCAAAGCAGCACTAGTTGGCACAGGTGGCAGCTTCTCCCTGGGAGGCACCTTGATATTCGTGGAAATCCAGCATTCAGCTGGCCCCAGAGATAAAAAGGTCCTACCTGGTACTGACAAAGACTTCTGGCCGCGGAAAAAAACCCACCAGCCCACGTTCCTTGTCTCATTGTTCAGAGATCCATGGGCACTCTCAAAGCAGCCCGAGTTGGCACAGGTGGCAGCTTGTCCCTGGGCGGCACCTGGATATTCGTGGAAATCCTGCTGCCAGCCTGCCCCTGAGGAACAAGGCCCTACCTGGTACTGACAATGGCTTCTGCCCGGAGAAACAAAACCCACCAGTCCACACTCCTGGTCTCCGTTTTCAGAGCTCCATGGTCACTCTCAAAGCAGCCCGAGTTGGCACAAGTGGCAGCTTGTCCCTGGATGGCACCTTGATATTCGTGGAAATCCAGCAGGCAGCCGGCCACAAATAGCCAAAGGCCTACCTGGTATGGACAATGGCTTAGTCCAAGGGAAATAAAACCCAAAACCCCACGTTCCGGGTCTCAGTTTTAAGAGCTCCCTCGTCACTCTCAAAGCAGCGCGAGTTGGCACAGGTGGCAGCTTCTCCCTGGGAGGCACCTTGATATTCGTGGAAATCCAGCATCCAGCTGGCCCCAGAGGAACAACGGCCTACCTGGTACTGACAAAGTCTTCTGCACAGGAAAACAATACTCAGAACCCCACGTTTCGGGTCTCAGTTTGCAGAGCTCCATGGCCACTCTCAATGAAGCCAGAGTTGACACTGGTAGCAGCTTGTCCCAGGGAGGCACCATGATATTCGTGGAAATCCACTAGAAAAGCAGCGCCGAAGGGCCCAGGGCCGACATGGTACAGAGAAAGGCTTCTGCCCGGGGAAAGCAAAACCCACCACCCCACGTTCCTGGTCTCAGTTTGCAGAGCTCCATGGGCACTCTCAAAGCAGCCCGAGTTGGCACAGGTGGCAGCTTGTCCCTGGGCGGCACCTTGATATTCGTGGAAATCCAGCAGGCAGCCGGCCACAAATGGCCGAAGGCCTACCTGGTAGAGACAAAGGCTTCTGCATGGGGAAACAAAACCCACAACACCACGTTCCAGGTCTCAGTTTGCAGAGCTCCATGGGCACTCTCAAAGCAGCCCAAGTTTGCACAGGTGGCAGCTTGTCCATGGGAGGCACCTTGATATTTGTGGAAATCCAGCAGGCAGCCGGCCCCTGAGGAACAAGGGCCTACCTGGCACTGACAAAGGCTTCTTCCCGCAGAAACAAAACCCACCAGCCCACGTTCCTGGTCTCAGTTTGCAGAGCTCCATGGGCACTCTCAAAGCAGCCCGAGTTAGCACGGGTGGCAGCTTGTCCCTGGGTGGCACCCTGATATACGTGGAAATCCAGCAGGCAGCCGGCCAGAAAGGGCCGAGGGCCTAGCTTGTACTGCAAATGCTTCTGCCCAAGGAGACAAAACCCACCAGCCCACGTTCCTGGTCTCAGTTTGCAGAGCTCCATGGGCACTCTCAAAGCAGCCCGAGTTGGCACAGGTGGCAGCTTGTCCCTGTGCGGCATCTTGATATTCGTGGAAATCCATCAGGCAGCCTGCCCCTGAGGTAGAAGGCACTACCTGGTACTGACAAAGGCTTCTGCATGGGGAAACAAAACCCACCACCCCACGTTCCTGGTCTCAGTTTGCAGAGCTCCATGGCCACTCTCAAAGCAGCCCGAGTTGGCACAGGTGGCAGCTTGTCCCTGGGCGGCATCATGATATTCGTGGAAATCCAGTCGGCGGCCGGCCCCTGAGAAACAAGGCCCTACCTGGTACTGCAAATGCTTCTCCCCAAGGAGACAAATCCACCAGCCCACGTTCCTGGTCTCAGAATACAGTGCTCCATGGGCACTCTCAAAGTAGCCCGAGTTAGCACGGGTGGCAGCTTGTCCCTGGGCGGCACCTTGATATTCGTGGAAATCCAGCAGGCAGCCGGCCCCTAAGGAACAAGGCCCTACCTGGTACAGACAAAGGCTTCTGCATGGGGAAACAAAACCCACAACCCCACGTTCCTGGTCTCAGTTTGCAGAGCTCCATGGGCACTCTCAAAGCAGCCTAAGTTTGCACAAGTGGCAGCTTGTCCATGGGAGGCACCTTGATATTCGTGGAAATGCAGCAGGCAGCCTGCTCCTGAGGAACAAGGGCCTACCTGGTACAGACAAAGGCTGCTGCTCGGGGAAACAAAACCCACCAGTCCACACACCTGGTCTCAGTTTGCAGAGCTCCATCGGCACTCTCAAAGCAGCACTAGTTGGCACAGGTGGCAGCTTCTCCCTGGGCAGCAACTTGATATTCGTGGAAATCCAGCATTCAGCTGGCCCCAGAGATAAAAAGGGCCTACCTGGTACTGACAAAGGCTTCTGGCCGCGGAAAAAAACCCACCAGCCCACGTTCCTTGTCTCATTGTTCAGAGCTCCATGGGCACTCTCAAAGCAGCCCGAGTTGTCACAAGTGGCAGCTTGTCCCTGGATGGCACCTTGATATTCGTGGAAATCCAGCAGGCAGCCGGCCACAAATAGCCAAAGGCCTACCTGGTATGGACAATGGCTTAGTCCAAGGGAAATAAAACCCAAAACCCCACGTTCCGGGTCTCAGTTTTAAGAGCTCCCTCGTCACTCTCAAAGCAGCGCGAGTTGGCACAGGTGGCAGTTTCTCCCTGGGAGGCACCTTGATATTCGTGGAAATCCAGCATCCAGCTGGCCCCAGAGGAACAACGGCCTACCTGGAACTGACAAAGACTTCTGGTCGCGGAAAAAAACCCACCAGCCCACGTTCCTTGTCTCATTGTTCAGAGAATCATGGGCACTCTCAAAGCAGCCCGAGTTGGCACAGGTGGCATCTTGTCCATGGGAGGCACCTTGATATTCGTGGAAATCCAGCAGGCAGCCTGTCCCTGAGGAACAAGGCCCTACCTGGCACTGACAAAGGCTTCTGCCCGGGTAAACAAAACCCACAACCCCACGTTCCAGGTCTCCGTTTGCAGAGCTCCATGGGCACTCTCAAAGCAGCCCGAGTTGGCACAGGTGGCAGCTTGTCCCTGGGCGGCACCTTGATATTCGTGGAAATCCAGCAAGCGGCCTAACCCTAGGAAACAGTGGCCTACCTAGTACTGACAATGGCTTCTGCCCGGGGAAACAAAACCCACCAGCCCACGTTCCTGGTTTCAATTTGCAGAGCTCCATGGGCACTCTCAAAGCAGCCCGAGTTGGCACAATTGGCAGCTTGTCCCTGGGCGGCACCTTGATATTCGTGGAAATCCAGCAGGCAGCCGGCCACAAATGGCCAAAGGCCTACCTGGTATTCTCAATGGCTTCGTCCAAGGGAAAAAAAACCCAAAACCCCACGTTCCTGGTCTCAGTTTGCAGAGCTCCATGGGCACTCTCAAAGCAGCCCGAGTTGGCACAGGTGGCAGCTTGTCCCTGGGCGGCACCTTGATATTTGTGGAAATCAAGCATGCCGCCTGCCCCTAAGGAACAAGGCCCTACCTGGTACTGACAAAGTCTTCTGCACAGGAAAACAATACTCAGAACCCCACGTTCCGGGTCTCAGTTTGCAGAGCTCCATGGCCACTCTCAATGAAGCCAGAGTTGACACTGGTAGCAGCTTGTCCCAGGGAGGCACCTTGATATTCATGGAAATCCACTAGAAAACCGGCGCCGAAGGGCCCAGGGCCAACATGGTACAGAGAAAGGCTTCTGCCCGGGGAAAGCAAAACCCACCAGCCCACGTTCCTGGTCTCAGTTTGCAGAGCTCCATGGGCACTCTCAAAGCAGCCCGAGTTGGCACAAGTGGCAGCTTGTCCCTCGGCGGCACCTTGATATTCGTGGAAATCCAGCAGGCAGCCGGCCCCTGAGGAACAAGGGCCTACGTGGTACAGACAAAGACTGCTGCTCGGGGAAACAAAACCCACCAGCCCACGTTCCTGGTCTCAGTTTGCAGAGCTCCATGGGCACTCTCAAAGCAGCCCTAGTTGGCACAGGTGGCAGCTTCCCCCTGGGAGGCACCTTGATATTCGTGGAAATTCCGCATTCAGCTGGCCCCAGAGATAAAAAGGGCCTACCTGGTGCTGACAAAGACTTCTGGCCGCGGAAAAAACCCACCAGCCCACGTTCCTTGTCTCATTGTTCAGAGATCCATGGGCACTCTCAAAGCAGCCCGAGTTGGCACAGGTGGCAGCTTGTCCCTGGGCGGCACCTGGATATTCGTGGAAATCCTGCTGCCAGCCTGCCCCTGAGGAACCAAGCCCTACCTGGTAGTGACAATGGCTTCTGCCCGGAGAAGCAAAACCCACCAGTCCACACTCCTGGTCTCAGTTTGCAGAGCTCCATGGTCACTCTCAAAGCAGCCCGAGTTGGCACAAGTGGCAGCTTGTCCCTGGGCGGCACCTTGATATTCGTGGAAATCCAGCAGGCAGCCGTCCACAAATGGCCAAAGGCCTACCTGGTATTGACAATGGCTTCGTCCAAGGGAAAAAAAACCCAAAACCCCACGTTCCAGGTCTCAGTTTGCAGAGCTCCATGGGCACTCTCAAAGCAGCCCGAGTTGGCACAGGTGGCAGCTTGCCCCTGGGCAGCATCTTGATATTCGTGGAAATCCATCAGGCAGCCTGCCCCTGAGGTAGAAGGCACTACATGGTACTGACAATGGCTTCTGCATGGGGAAACAAAACCCACCACCCCACGTTCCTGGTCTCAGTTTACAGAGCTCCATGAGCACTCTCAAAGCGGCCCGAGTTGGCACAGGTGGCAGCTTGTCCCTGGGCGGCATCATGATATTCGTGGAAATCCAGCCGGCGGCCGGCCCCTGAGAAACAAGGCCCTACCTGGTACTGCAAATGCTTCTCCCCAAGGAGACAAACCCACCAGCCCACGTTCCTGGTCTCAGAATACAGTGCTCCATGGGCACTCTCAAAGTAGCCCGAGTTAGCACGGGTGGCAGCTTGTCCCTGGGCGGCACCTTGATATTCGTGGAAATCCAGCAGGCAGCCGGCCAGAAAGGGCCGAGGGCCTAGCTTGTACTGCAAATGCTTCTGCCCAAGGAGACAAAACCCACCAGCCTACGTTCCTGGTCTCAGTTTGCAGAGCTCCATAGGCACTCTCAAAGCAGCCAGAGTTGGCACAGGTGGCAGCTTGCCCCTGGGCAGCATCTTGATATTCGGGGAAAACAAGCATGCCGCCTGCCCCTAAGGAACAAGGCCCTACCTGGTACAGACAAAGGCTTCTGCATGGGGAAACAAAACCCACAACCCCACGTTCCTGGTCTCAGTTTGCAGAGCTCCATGGGCACTCTCAAAGCAGCCCAAGTTTGCACAGGTGGCAGCTTGTCCATGGGAGGCACCTTGATATTCGTGGAAATCCAGCAGGCAGCTGGCCCCTGAAGAACAAGGGCCTACCTGGCACTGACAAAGGCTTCTTCCCGCAGAAACAAAACCCACCAGCCCACATTCCTTGTCTCATTTTTCAGAGATTCATGGGCACTCTCAAAGCAGCCCGAGTTGGCACAGGTGGCAGCTTGTCCCTGTGCGGCACCTTGATATTTGTGGAAATCCAGCAGGCAGCCGGCCCCTGAGGAACAAGGGCCTACCTGGTACAGACAAAGACTGCTGCTCGGGGAAACAAAACCCACCAGCCCACGTTCCTGGTCTCAGTTTGCAGAGCTCCATGGGCACTCTCAAAGCAGCACTAGTTGGCACAGGTGGCAGCTTCTCCCTGGGAGGCACCTTGATATTCGTGGAAATCCAGCATTCAGCTGGCCCCAGAGATAAAAAGGGCCTACCTGGTACTGACAAAGGCTTCTGGCCGCGGAAAAAAACCCACCAGCCCACGTTCCTGGTCTCATTGTTCAGAGCTCCATGGGCACTCTCAAAGCAGCCCGAGTTGGAACAGGTGGCAGCTTGTCCTTGGCGGCACCTGGATATTCGTGGAAATCCTGCTGCCAGCCTGCCCCTGAGGAACAAGGCCCTACCTGGTACTGACAATGGCTTCTGCCCGGAGAAACAAAACCCACCAGTCCACACTCCTGGTCTCCGTTTTCAGAGCTCCATGGGCACTCTCAAAGCAGCCCGAGTTGGCACAAGTGGCAGCTTGTCCCTGGGCGGCACCTTGATATTCGTGGAAATCCAGCAGGCAGCCGGCCACAAATAGCCAAAGGCCTACCTGGTATGGACAATGGCTTAGTCCAAAGGAAATAAAACCCAAAACCCCACGTTCCGGGTCTCAGTTTTAAGAGCTCCCTCGTCACTCTCAAAGCAGCGCGAGTTGGCACAGGTGGCAGCTTCTCCCTGGGAGGCACCTTGATATTCGTGGAAATCCAGCATCCAGCTGGCCCCAGAGGAACAACGGCCTACCTGGTACTGACAAAGTCTTCTGCACAGGAAAACAATACTCAGAACCCCACGTTTCGGGTCTCAGTTTGCAGAGCTCCATGGCCACTCTCAATGAAGCCAGAGTTGACACTGGTAGCAGCTTGTCCCAGGGAGGCACCATGATATTCGTGGAAATCCACTAGAAAAGCAGCGCCGAAGGGCCCAGGGCCGACATGGTACAGAGAAAGGCTTCTGCCCCGGGAAAGTAAAACCCACCACCCCACGTTCCTGGTCTCAGTTGGCAGAGCTCCATGGGCACTCTCAAAGCAGCCCGAGTTGGCACAGGTGGCAGCTTGTCCCTGGGCGGCACCTTGATATTCGTGGAAATCCAGCAGGCAGCCGGCCACAAATGGCCGAAGGCCTACCTGGTAGAGACAAAGGCTTCTGCATGGGGAAACAAAACCCACAACACCACGTTCCAGGTCTCAGTTTGCAGAGCTCCATGGGCACTCTCAAAGCAGCCCAAGTTTGCACAGGTGGCAGCTTGTCCATGGGAGGCACCTTGATATTTGTGGAAATCCAGCAGGCAGCCGGCCCCTGAGGAACAAGGGCCTACCTGGCACTGACAAAGGCTTCTTCCCGCAGAAACAAAAACCACCAGCCCACGTTCCTGGTCTCAGTTTGCAGAGCTCCATGGGCACTCTCAAAGCAGCCCGAGTTAGCACGGGTGGCAGCTTGTCCCTGGGTGGCACCCTGATATACGTGGAAATCCAGCAGGCAGCCGGCCAGAAAGGGCCGAGGGCCTAGCTTGTACTGAAAATGCTTCTGCCCAAGGAGACAAAACCCACCAGCCCACGTTCCTGGTCTCAGTTTGCAGAGATCCATGGGCACTCTCAAAGCAGCCCGAGTTGGCACAGGTGGCAGCTCGTCCCTGTGCGGCATCTTGATATTCGTGGAAATCCATCAGGCAGCCTGCCCCTGAGGTAGAAGGCACTACCTGGTACTGACAAAGGCTTCTGCATGGGGAAACAAAACCCACCACCCCACGTTCCTGGTCTCAGTTTGCAGAGCTCCATGGCCACTCTCAAAGCAGCCCGAGTTGTCACAGGTGGCAGCTTGTCCCTGGGCGGCATCATGATATTCGTGGAAATCCAGTCGGCGGCCGGCCCCTGAGAAACAAGGCCCTACCTGGTACTGCAAATGCTTCTCCCCAAGGAGACAAACCCACCAGCCCACGTTCCTGGTCTCAGAATACAGTGCTCCATGGGCACTCTCAAAGTAGCCCGAGTTAGCACGGGTGGCAGCTTGTCCCTGGGCGGCACCTTGATATTCGTGGAAATCCAGCAGGCAGCCGGCCCCTAAGGAACAAGGCCCTACCTGGTACAGACAAAGGCTTCTGCATGGGGAAACAAAACCCACAACCCCACGTTCCTGGTCTCAGTTTGCAGAGCTCCATGGGCACTCTCAAAGCAGCCTAAGTTTGCACAAGTGGCAGCTTGTCCATGGGAGGCACCTTGATATTCGTGGAAATGCAGCAGGCAGCCGGCCCCTGAGGAACAAGGGCCTACCTGGTACAGACAAAGGCTGCTGCATGGGGAAACAAAACCCACCAGCCCACGTTCCTGGTCTCAGTTTGCAGAGCTCCATCGGCACTCTCAAAGCAGCACTAGTTGGCACAGGTGGCAGCTTCTCCCTGGGCAGCAACTTGATATTCGTGGAAATCCAGCATTCAGCTGGCCCCAGAGATAAAAAGGGCCTACCTGGTACTGACAAAGGCTTCTGGCTGCGGAAAAAAACCCACCAGCCCACGTTCCTTGTCTCATTGTTCAGAGATCCATGGGCACTCTCAAAGCAGCCCGAGTTGGAACAGGTGGCAGCTTGTCCTTGGCGGCACCTGGATATTCGTGGAAATCCTGCTGCCAGCCTGCCCCTGAGGAACAAGGCCCTACCTGGTACTGACAATGGCTTCTGCCCGGAGAAACAAAACCCACCAGTCCACACTCCTGGTCTCCGTTTTCAGAGCTCCATGGGCACTCTCAAAGCAGCCCGAGTTGGCACAAGTGGCAGCTTGTCCCTGGATGGCACCTTGATATTCGTGGAAATCCAGCAGGCAGCCGGCCACAAATAGCCAAAGGCCTACCTGGTATGGACAATGGCTTAGTCCAAGGGAAATAAAACCCAAAACCCCACGTTCCGGGTCTCAGTTTTAAGAGCTCCCTCGTCAATCTCAAAGCAGCGCGAGTTGGCACAGGTGGCAGTTTCTCCCTGGGAGGCACCTTGATATTCGTGGAAATCCAGCATCCAGCTGGCCCCAGAGGAACAACGGCCTACCTGGAACTGACAAAGACTTCTGGTCGCGGAAAAAAACCCACCAGCCCACGTTCCTTGTCTCATTGTTCAGAGAATCATGGGCACTCTCAAAGCAGCCCGAGTTGACACAGGTGGCATCTTGTCCATGGGAGGCACCTTGATATTTGTGGAAATCCAGCAGGCAGCCTGTCCCTGAGGAACAAGGCCCTACCTGGCACTGACAAAGGCTTCTGCCCGGGTAAACAAAACCCACAACCCCACGTTCCAGGTCTCCGTTTGCAGAGCTCCATGGGCACTCTCAAAGCAGCCCGAGTTGGCACAGGTGGCAGCTTGTCCCTGGGCGGCACCTTGATATTCGTGGAAATCCAGCAAGCGGCCTAACCCTAGGAAACAGTGGCCTACCTAGTACTGACAATGGCTTCTGCCCGGGGAAACAAAACCCACCAGCCCACGTTCCTGGTTTCAATTTGCAGAGCTCCATGGGCACTCTCAAAGCAGCGGGAGTTGGCACAATTGGCAGCTTGTCCCTGGGCGGCACCTTGATATTCGTGGAAATCCAGCAGGCAGCCGGCCACAAATGGCCAAAGGCCTACCTGGTATTCTCAATGGCTTCGTCCAAGGGAAAAAAAACCCAAAACCCCACGTTCCTGGTCTCAGTTTGCAGAGCTCCATGGGCACTCTCAAAGCAGCACTAGTTGGCACAGGTGGCAGCTTGTCCCTGGGCGGCACCTTGATATTTGTGGAAATCAAGCATGCCGCCTGCCCCTAAGGAACAAGGCCCTACCTGGTACTGACAAAGTCTTCTGCACAGGAAAACAATACTCAGAACCCCACGTTCCGGGTCTCAGTTTGCAGAGCTCCATGGCCACTCTCAATGAAGCCAGAGTTGACACTGGTAGCAGCTTGTCCCAGGGAGGCACCTTGATATTCATGGAAATCCACTAGAAAACCGGCGCCGAAGGGCCCAGGGCCAACATGGTACAGAGAAAGGCTTCTGCCCGGGGAAAGCAAAACCCACCAGCCCACGTTCCTGGTCTCAGTTTGCAGAGCTCCATGGGCACTCTCAAAGCAGCCCGAGTTGGCACAAGTGGCAGCTTGTCCCTGGGCGGCACCTTGATATTTGTGGAAATCCAGCAGGCAGCCGGACCCTGAGGAACAAGGGCCTACGTGGTACAGACAAAGGCTTCTGCTCGGGGAAACAAAACCCACCAGCCCACGTTCCTGGTCTCAGTTTGCAGAGCTCCATGGGCACTCTCAAAGCAGCCCTAGTTGGCACAGGTGGCAGCTTCTCCCTGGGAGGCACCTTGATATTCGTGGAAATTCCGCATTCAGCTGGCCCCAGAGATAAAAAGGGCCTACCTGGTGCTGACAAAGACTTCTGGCCGCGGAAAAAAACCCACCAGCCCACGTTCCTTGTCTCATTGTTCAGAGATCCATGGGCACTCTCAAAGCAGCCCGAGTTGGCACAGGTGGCAGCTTGTCCCTGGGCGGCACCTGGATATTCGTGGAAATCCTGCTGCCAGCCTGCCCCTGAGGAACCAAGCCCTACCTGGTAGTGACAATGGCTTCTGCCCGGAGAAGCAAAACCCACCAGTCCACACTCCTGGTCTCAGTTTGCAGAGCTCCATGGTCACTCTCAAAGCAGCCCGAGTTGGCACAAGTGGCAGCTTGTCCCTGGGCGGCACCTTGATATTCGTGGAAATCCAGCAGGCAGCCGTCCACAAATGGCCAAAGGCCTACCTGGTATTGACAATGGCTTCGTCCAAGGGAAAAAAAACCCAAAACCCCACGTTCCAGGTTTCAGTTTCCAGAGCTCCATGGGCACTCTCAAAGCAGCCCGAGTTGGCACAGGTGGCAGCTTGCCCCTGGGCAGCATCTTGATATTCGTGGAAATCCATCAGGCAGCCTGCCCCTGAGGTAGAAGGCACTACCTGGTACTGACAATGGCTTCTGCATGGGGAAACAAAACCCACCACCCCACGTTCCTGGTCTCAGTTTGCAGAGCTCCATGAGCACTCTCAAAGCGGCCCGAGTTGGCACAGGTGGCAGCTTGTCCCTGGGCGGCATCATGATATTCGTGGAAATCCAGCCGGCGGCCGGCCCCTGAGAAACAAGGCCCTACCTGGTACTGCAAATGCTTCTCCCCAAGGAGACAAACCCACCAGCCCACGTTCCTGGTCTCAGAATACAGTGCTCCATGGGCACTCTCAAAGTAGCCCGAGTTAGCACGGGTGGCAGCTTGTCCCTGGGCGGCACCTTGATATTCGTGGAAATCCAGCAGGCAGCCGGCCAGAAAGGGCCGAGGGCCTAGCTTGTACTGCAAATGCTTCTGCCCAAGGAGACAAAACCCACCAGCCTACGTTCCTGGTCTCAGTTTGCAGAGCTCCATAGGCACTCTCAAAGCAGCCCGAGTTGGCACAGGTGGCAGCTTGCCCCTGGGCAGCATCTTGGTATTCGGGGAAATCAAGCATGCCGCCTGCCCCTAAGGAACAAGGCCCTACCTGGTACAGACAAAGGCTTCTGCATGGGGAAACAAAACCCACAACACCACGTTCCAGGTCTCAGTTTGCAGAGCTCCATGGGCACTCTCAAAGCAGCCCAAGTTTGCACAGGTGGCAGCTTGTCCATGGGAGGCACCTTGATATTCGTGGAAATCCAGCAGGCAGCCGGCCCCTGAGGAACAAGGGCCTACCTGGCACTGACAAAGGCTTCTTCCCGCAGAAACAAAACCCACCAGCCCACGTTCCTGGTCTCATTGTTCAGAGATTCATGGGCTCTCTCAAAGCAGCCTGAGTTGGCACAGGTGGCAGCTTGTCCCTGGGCGGCACCTTGATATTTGTGGAAATCCAGCAGGCAGCCGGCCCCTGAGGAACAAGGGCCTACCTGGTACAGACAAAGGCTTCTGCTCGGGGAAAAAAAACCCACCAGTCCACACTCCTGGTCTCAGTTTGCAGAGCTCCATGGGCACTCTCAAAGAAGCACTTGTTGGCACAGGTGGCAGCTTCTCCCTGGGAGGCACCTTGATACTCGTGGAAATCCAGCATCCAGCTGGCCCCAGAGGAACAATGGCCTACCTGGAACTGACAAAGACTTCTGGCCGCAGAAAAAAACCCACCAGCCCACGTTCCTTGTCTCATTGTTCAGAGAATCATGGGCAATCTCAAAGCAGCCCGAGTTGGCACAGGTGGCATCTTGTCCATGGGAGGCACCTTGATATTCGTGGAAATCCAGCAGGCAGCCTGTCCCTGAGGAACAAGGCCCTACCTGGCACTGACAAAGGCTTCTGCCCGGGTAAACAAAACCCACAACCCTACGTTTCTGGTCTCCGTTTGCAGAGCTCCATGGGCACTCTCAAAGCAGCCCGAGTTGGCACAGGTGGCAGCTTGTCCCTGGGCGGCACCTTGATATTCGTGGAAATCCAGCAAGCGGCCTAACCCTAGGAAACAGTGTCCTACCTAGTACTGACAATGGCTTCTGCCCGGGGAATCAAAACCCACCAGCCCACGTTCCTGGTTTCAATTTGCAGAGCTCCATGGGCACTCTCAAAGCAGCCCGAGTTGGCACAGGTGGCAGCTTGTCCCTGGGCGGCATCTTGATATTTGTGGAAATCCAGCATGCCGCCTGCCCCTAAGGAACAAGGCCCTACCTGGTACTGACAAAGTCTTCTGCACAGGAAAACAATACTCAGAACCCCACGTTCCTGGTCTCAGTTTGCAGAGCTCCATGGCCACTCTCAAAGAAGCCAGAGTTGACACTGGTAGCAGCTTGTCCCAAGGAGGCACCATGATATTCGTGGAAATCCACTAGAAAACCGGCGCCGAAGGGCCCAGGGCCAACATGGTACAGAGAAAGGCTTCTGCCCGGGGAAAGCAAAACCCACCAGCCCACGTTCCTGGTCTCAGTTTGCAGAGCTCCATGGGCACTCTCAAAGCAGCCCGAGTTGGCACAGGTGGCAGCTTGTCCCTGGGCGGCACCTGGATATTCGTGGAAATCCTGCTGCCAGCCTGCCTCTGAGGAACCAAGCCCTACCTGGTAGTGACAATGGCTTCTGCCCGGAGAAGCAAAACCCACCAGTCCATACTCCTGGTCTCAGTTTGCAGAGCTCCATGGGCACTCTCAAAGCAGCCCGAGTTGGCAGAAGTGGCAGCTTGTCCCTGGGCGGCACCTTGATATTCGTGGAAATCCAGCAGGCAGCCGGCCACAAATGGCCAAAGGCCTACCTGGTATTGACAATGGCTTCGTCCAAGGGAAAAAAAACCCAAAACCCCACGTTCCAGGTCTCAGTTTCCAGAGCTCCATGGGCACTCTCAAAGCAGCGCGAGTCGGCACAGGTGGCAGCTTGTCCCTGGGCGGAATCTTGATATTTGTGGAAATCAAGCATGCCGCCTGCCCCTAAGGAACAAGGCCCTACCTGGTACTGACAAAGTCTTCTGCACAGGAAAACAATACTCAGAACCCCACGTTCCTGGTCTCAGTTTGCAGAGCTCCATGGCCACTCTCAATGAGCCAGAGTTGACACTGGTAGCAGCTTGTCCCAGGGAGGCACCATGATATTCGTGGAAATCCACTAGAAAACCAGCGCCGAAGGGCCCAGGGCCAACATGGTACAGAGAAAGGCTTCTGCCCGGGGAAAGTAAAACCCACGAGCCCACGTTCCTGGTCTCAGTTTGCAGAGCTCCATGGGCACTCTCAAAGCAGCCCGAGTTGGCACAGGTGGCAGCTTGTCCCTGGGCGGCACCTTGATATTCGTGGAAATCCAGCAGGCAGCCGGCCCCTGAGGAACAAGGGCCTACCTGGTACAGACAAAGGCTTCTGCTCGGGGAAACAAAACCCACCAGCCCACGTTCCTGGTCTCATTGTTCAGAGATCCATGGGCACTCTCAAAGCAGCCCGAGTTGGCACAGGTGGCAGCTTGTCCCTGGGCAGCACCTGGATATTCGTGGTAATCCTGCTGCCAGCCTGCCCCTGAGGAACAAGGGCCTACCTGGTACTGACAATGGCTTCTGCCCGGAGAAACAAAACCCACCAGTCCACACACCTGGTCTCAGTTTGCAGAGCTCCATGGTCACTCTCAAAGCAGCCCGAGTTGGCACAGGTGGCAGCTTGTCCCTGGGCGGCATCTTGATATTTGTGGAATTCCAGCAGGCAGCCTGCTCCTGAAGAACAAGGCCCTACGTGGTACTGACAAAGTCTTCTGCACAGGAAAACAATACTCAGAACCCCACGTTCCTGGTCTCAGTTTGCAGAGCTCCATGGGCACTCTCAAAGAAGCCAGAGTTGACACTGGTAGCAGCTTGTCCATGGGAGGCACCATGATATTCGTGGAAATCCACTAGAAAACCAGAGCCGAAGGGCCCAGGGCCGACATAGTAGAGAGAAAGGCTTCTGCCCGGGGAAAGCAAAACCCACCAGCCCACGTTCCTGGTCTCAGTTTGCAGAGCTCCATGGGCACTCTCAAAGCCGCACTAGTTGGCACAGGTGGCAGCTTGTCCCTGGGAGGCACCTTGATATTCGTGGAAATCCAGCATTCAGCTGCCCCCAGAGATAAAAAGGTCCTACCTGGTACTGACAAAGGCTTCTGGCCGCGGAAAAAAACCCACCAGCCCACGTTCCTTGTCTCATTGTTCAGAGATCCATGGGCACTCTCAAAGCAGCCCGAGTTGGCACAGGTGGCAGCTTGCCCTTGGCGGCACCTGGATATTCGTGGAAATCCTGCTGCCAGCCTGCCCCTGAGGAACAAGGCCCTACCTGGTACTGACAATGGCTTCTGCCTGGAGAAAGAAAACCCACCAGTCCACACTCCTGGTCTCAGTTTGCAGAGCTCCATGGGCAATTTTAAAGCAGCGCGAGTTGGCACAGGTGGCAGCTTGTCCCTGGGCGGCACCTTGATATTCGTGGAAATCGTGCTGGC